>NW_027136334.1:900000-1054707 GCF_039906515.1 Pseudorca crassidens | reverse complement strand
TTATCTGTGCTCATTTCAATCTCTGGTTTTATGCAGCACCCCAACTCACCTTTCCCCTTAAGCAAGCATAAGTTGGTTTTCTAAATTTGAGACCCTGTTCTGTTCTGTAATTCAGTTCCTGTGTAGCCAAGTTTACATTCCGTGTATTACTGATATCTTATGATGTTTCTTTTTCTGTGTGACTTATTTCAGTTAGAATCATCATACCTGAATCCACTCATTGTGCTGCTAAGGGCCTGATGACATAGATTTCATTGCTGAGTGATATTGCTTTGTAAGTAAATACCACAACTTCTTTATCCATTTTTCACTTTCTGCGATGTTGAACTTGTACTGTAAACGAGGTTCTTGTAAACAGAGGCGTCCCAAACTTTGGGGTGGCTGTGTCTTTTTGATTTTAATTTCCCTAAGCTATAGGACCATAAGTGGAAGTGCCCTAGGCTCTGTTGCTTTGTTTTTTAGATGTTTCAGGAAACACCATACACTTCTCCCGAGTGTCTGTTGGCAATTTACATCCCGCCCATCAGCATAACAAGGCTCCCAGTTCTCCATGGCCTGTCCTGCCTTTCTGGATTTTACACTTTTTTCAGATGGCCCTTTTGACCGGGGGGAAGTGAGACTTCATTGTAGTGCAGATTTCCTTTGCAAGCTTGCTTGGTTGGCCAAAAAGGGCGTATGCGTTTTTTCCTGAATATATTCAGGAAAAAACGCATACGCCCTTTTTGGCCAAGTGCATCATTGTGGACGTTCTGCCTCTTTTCCTATGCTTTCAATGCAATTCCAGTCTACCTCCTGAAATCGGTTTCCTGCAATTCTGCCCCGCTTTCAAGTCCTCTTGGCAGCCTTACTTCAGTATATTTTTGGACGATAGCTGTCATTTATAACTCTGCAGGTTTGTGAATTACAGTGCCCCTGAGCTCCTTTCTTCAACTCGCTTTCTTTTGAGCTGGCCGCAACACCGCAGGATGGCTTCAGGCCCTAATCTGGTTCCGGCACGGCACGCTGAGCCTTTGGTTAATTCCTCTTCCTGGTGGGAAATGAGAGTTAAATTTGCCCGTCCAGACACCTCCAGCTAGTCTCTCATTGGTTCTCGCTATTCCTGTTCATCTTCCGCAGAAATTGCAAACTGGGCCAAACAGGAGGTTAAAGGGACTGACTCTCCAAGTCGGGAGGGTGTTAGTAAAGCGTCTGGAATGTTGCACCCGAGTACCAGGGTACGAAAACTGAGACATATTTGAACACGTCTCCCAATCACATGGTTGATCATACTCTAGGTTCCACATGCATGTTTTAGCTGAAGGAAGAATACCTTAAACCTGGGTAGTTGAAACCCGTGGAATGGGTACCATGCAATATGACTTCAAAGGGTCTTCATTTGCTCACCGAACCTCTCCAATCCTATCACTGCTGCGTTTATGCCCCTGTACACATGCTTGATTCTCTTTCGGAGACATAGCAATCCATAGGTTTTAAGATACTTACTAGTCAGGTACATTCTTAGGCATTTAATATGCGGTGTTGAGTCCATTTCGTTGAGCAAGGAGTAGCTCTTGTCTATTCCATATTTGGCTTAAGGAACTTTATCTGTGCTCATTTCAATCTCTGGTTTTATGCAGCACCCCAACTCACCTTTCCCCTTAAGCAAGCATAAGTTGGTTTTCTAAATTTGAGACCCTGTTCTGTTCTGTAATTCAGTTCCTGTGTAGCCAAGTTTACATTCCGTGTATTACTGATATCTTATGATGTTTCTTTTTCTGTGTGACTTATTTCAGTTAGAATCATCATACCTGAATCCACTCATTGTGCTGCTAAGGGCCTGATGACATAGATTTCATTGCTGAGTGATATTGCTTTGTAAGTAAATACCACAACTTCTTTATCCATTTTTCACTTTCTGCGATGTTGAACTTGTACTGTAAACGAGGTTCTTGTAAACAGAGGCGTCCCAAACTTTGGGGTGGCTGTGTCTTTTTGATTTTAATTTCCCTAAGCTATAGGACCATAAGTGGAAGTGCCCTAGGCTCTGTTGCTTTGTTTTTTAGATGTTTCAGGAAACACCATACACTTCTCCCGAGTGTCTGTTGGCAATTTACATCCCGCCCATCAGCATAACAAGGCTCCCAGTTCTCCATGGCCTGTCCTGCCTTTCTGGATTTTACACTTTTTTCAGATGGCCCTTTTGACCGGGGGGAAGTGAGACTTCATTGTAGTGCAGATTTCCTTTGCAAGCTTGCTTGGTTGGCCAAAAAGGGCGTATGCGTTTTTTCCTGAATATATTCAGGAAAAAACGCATACGCCCTTTTTGGCCAAGTGCATCATTGTGGACGTTCTGCCTCTTTTCCTATGCTTTCAATGCAATTCCAGTCTACCTCCTGAAATCGGTTTCCTGCAATTCTGCCCCGCTTTCAAGTCCTCTTGGCAGCCTTACTTCAGTATATTTTTGGACGATAGCTGTCATTTATAACTCTGCAGGTTTGTGAATTACAGTGCCCCTGAGCTCCTTTCTTCAACTCGCTTTCTTTTGAGCTGGCCGCAACACCGCAGGATGGCTTCAGGCCCTAATCTGGTTCCGGCACGGCACGCTGAGCCTTTGGTTAATTCCTCTTCCTGGTGGGAAATGAGAGTTAAATTTGCCCGTCCAGACACCTCCAGCTAGTCTCTCATTGGTTCTCGCTATTCCTGTTCATCTTCCGCAGAAATTGCAAACTGGGCCAAACAGGAGGTTAAAGGGACTGACTCTCCAAGTCGGGAGGGTGTTAGTAAAGCGTCTGGAATGTTGCACCCGAGTACCAGGGTACAAAAACTGAGACATATTTGAACACGTCTCCCGATCACATGGTTGATCATACTCTAGGTTCCACATGCATGTTTTAGCTGAAGGAAGAATACCTTAAACCTGGGTAGTTGAAACCCGTGGAATGGGTACCATGCAATATGACTTCAAAGGGTCTTCATTTGCTCACCGAACCTCTCCAATCCTATCACTGCTGCGTTTATGCCCCTGTACACATGCTTGATTCTCTTTCGGAGACATAGCAATCCATAGGTTTTAAGATACTTACTAGTCAGGTACATTCTTAGGCATTTAATATGCGGTGTTGAGTCCATTTCGTTGAGCAAGGAGTAGCTCTTGTCTATTCCATATTTGGCTTAAGGAACTTTATCTGTGCTCATTTCAATCTCTGGTTTTATGCAGCACCCCAACTCACCTTTCCCCTTAAGCAAGCATAAGTTGGTTTTCTAAATTTGAGACCCTGTTCTGTTCTGTAATTCAGTTCCTGTGTAGCCAAGTTTACATTCCGTGTATTACTGATATCTTATGATGTTTCTTTTTCTGTGTGACTTATTTCAGTTAGAATCATCATACCTGAATCCACTCATTGTGCTGCTAAGGGCCTGATGACATAGATTTCATTGCTGAGTGATATTGCTTTGTAAGTAAATACCACAACTTCTTTATCCATTTTTCACTTTCTGCGATGTTGAACTTGTACTGTAAACGAGGTTCTTGTAAACAGAGGCGTCCCAAACTTTGGGGTGGCTGTGTCTTTTTGATTTTAATTTCCCTAAGCTATAGGACCATAAGTGGAAGTGCCCTAGGCTCTGTTGCTTTGTTTTTTAGATGTTTCAGGAAACACCATACACTTCTCCCGAGTGTCTGTTGGCAATTTACATCCCGCCCATCAGCATAACAAGGCTCCCAGTTCTCCATGGCCTGTCCTGCCTTTCTGGATTTTACACTTTTTTCAGATGGCCCTTTTGACCGGGGGGAAGTGAGACTTCATTGTAGTGCAGATTTCCTTTGCAAGCTTGCTTGGTTGGCCAAAAAGGGCGTATGCGTTTTTTCCTGAATATATTCAGGAAAAAACGCATACGCCCTTTTTGGCCAAGTGCATCATTGTGGACGTTCTGCCTCTTTTCCTATGCTTTCAATGCAATTCCAGTCTACCTCCTGAAATCGGTTTCCTGCAATTCTGCCCCGCTTTCAAGTCCTCTTGGCAGCCTTACTTCAGTATATTTTTGGACGATAGCTGTCATTTATAACTCTGCAGGTTTGTGAATTACAGTGCCCCTGAGCTCCTTTCTTCAACTCGCTTTCTTTTGAGCTGGCCGCAACACCGCAGGATGGCTTCAGGCCCTAATCTGGTTCCGGCACGGCACGCTGAGCCTTTGGTTAATTCCTCTTCCTGGTGGGAAATGAGAGTTAAATTTGCCCGTCCAGACACCTCCAGCTAGTCTCTCATTGGTTCTCGCTATTCCTGTTCATCTTCCGCAGAAATTGCAAACTGGGCCAAACAGGAGGTTAAAGGGACTGACTCTCCAAGTCGGGAGGGTGTTAGTAAAGCGTCTGGAATGTTGCACCCGAGTACCAGGGTACAAAAACTGAGACATATTTGAACACGTCTCCCGATCACATGGTTGATCATACTCTAGGTTCCACATGCATGTTTTAGCTGAAGGAAGAATACCTTAAACCTGGGTAGTTGAAACCCGTGGAATGGGTACCATGCAATATGACTTCAAAGGGTCTTCATTTGCTCACCGAACCTCTCCAATCCTATCACTGCTGCGTTTATGCCCCTGTACACATGCTTGATTCTCTTTCGGAGACATAGCAATCCATAGGTTTTAAGATACTTACTAGTCAGGTACATTCTTAGGCATTTAATATGCGGTGTTGAGTCCATTTCGTTGAGCAAGGAGTAGCTCTTGTCTATTCCATATTTGGCTTAAGGAACTTTATCTGTGCTCATTTCAATCTCTGGTTTTATGCAGCACCCCAACTCACCTTTCCCCTTAAGCAAGCATAAGTTGGTTTTCTAAATTTGAGACCCTGTTCTGTTCTGTAATTCAGTTCCTGTGTAGCCAAGTTTACATTCCGTGTATTACTGATATCTTATGATGTTTCTTTTTCTGTGTGACTTATTTCAGTTAGAATCATCATACCTGAATCCACTCATTGTGCTGCTAAGGGCCTGATGACATAGATTTCATTGCTGAGTGATATTGCTTTGTAAGTAAATACCACAACTTCTTTATCCATTTTTCACTTTCTGCGATGTTGAACTTGTACTGTAAACGAGGTTCTTGTAAACAGAGGCGTCCCAAACTTTGGGGTGGCTGTGTCTTTTTGATTTTAATTTCCCTAAGCTATAGGACCATAAGTGGAAGTGCCCTAGGCTCTGTTGCTTTGTTTTTTAGATGTTTCAGGAAACACCATACACTTCTCCCGAGTGTCTGTTGGCAATTTACATCCCGCCCATCAGCATAACAAGGCTCCCAGTTCTCCATGGCCTGTCCTGCCTTTCTGGATTTTACACTTTTTTCAGATGGCCCTTTTGACCGGGGGGAAGTGAGACTTCATTGTAGTGCAGATTTCCTTTGCAAGCTTGCTTGGTTGGCCAAAAATGGCGTATGCGTTTTTTCCTGAATATATTCAGGAAAAAACGCATACGCCCTTTTTGGCCAAGTGCATCATTGTGGACGTTCTGCCTCTTTTCCTATGCTTTCAATGCAATTCCAGTCTACCTCCTGAAATCGGTTTCCTGCAATTCTGCCCCGCTTTCAAGTCCTCTTGGCAGCCTTACTTCAGTATATTTTTGGACGATAGCTGTCATTTATAACTCTGCAGGTTTGTGAATTACAGTGCCCCTGAGCTCCTTTCTTCAACTCGCTTTCTTTTGAGCTGGCCGCAACACCGCAGGATGGCTTCAGGCCCTAATCTGGTTCCGGCACGGCACGCTGAGCCTTTGGTTAATTCCTCTTCCTGGTGGGAAATGAGAGTTAAATTTGCCCGTCCAGACACCTCCAGCTAGTCTCTCATTGGTTCTCGCTATTCCTGTTCATCTTCCACAGAAATTGCAAACTGGGCCAAACAGGAGGTTAAAGGGACTGACTCTCCAAGTCGGGAGGCTGTTAGTAAAGCGTCTGGAATGTTGCACCCGAGTACCAGGGTACAAAAACTGAGACATATTTGAACACGTCTCCCGATCACATGGTTGATCATACTCTAGGTTCCACATGCATGTTTTAGCTGAAGGAAGAATACCTTAAACCTGGGTAGTTGAAACCCGTGGAATGGGTACCATGCAATATGACTTCAGAGGGTCTTCATTTGCTCACCAAACCTCTCCAATCCTATCACTGCTGCGTTTATGCCCCTGTACACATGCTTGATTCTCTTTCGGAGACATAGCAATCCATAGGTTTTAAGATACTTACTAGTCAGGTACATTCTTAGGCGTTTAATATGCGGTGTTGTGTCCATTTCGTTGAGCAAGGAGTAGCTCTTGTCTATTCCATATTTGGCTTAAGGAACTTTATCTGTGCTCATTTCAATCTCTGGTTTTATGCAGCACCCCAACTCACCTTTCCCCTTAAGCAAGCATAAGTTGGTTTTCTAAATTTGAGACCCTGTTCTGTTTTGGAATTCAGTTCCTGTGTAGCCAAGTTTACATTCCGTGTATTACTGATATCTTATGATGTTTCTTTTTCTGTGTGACTTATTTCAGTTAGAATCATCATACCTGAATCCACTCATTGTGCTGCTAAGGGCCTGATGACATAGATTTCATTGCAGAGTGATATTGCTTTGTAAGTAAATACCACAACTTCTTTATCCATTTTTCACTTTCTGCGATGTTGAACTTGTACTGTAAACGAGGTTCTTGTAAACAGAGGCGTCCCAAACTTTGGGGTGGCTGTGTCTTTTTGATTTTAATTTCCCTAATCTATAGGACCATAAGTGGAAGTGCCCTAGGCTCTGTTGCTTTGTTTTTTAGATGTTTCAGGAAACACCATACACTTCTCCCGAGTGTCTGTTGGCAATTTACATCCCGCCCATCAGCATAACAAGGCTCCCAGTTCTCCATGGCCTGTCCTGCCTTTCTGGATTTTACACTTTTTTCAGATGGCCCTTTTGACCGGGGGGAAGTGAGACTTCATTGTAGTGCAGATTTCCTTTGCAAGCTTGCTTGGTTGGCCAAAAAGGGTGTATGCGTTTTTTCCTGAATATATTCAGGAAAAAACGCATACGCCCTTTTTGGCCAAGTGCATCATTGTGGACGTTCTGCCTCTTTTCCTATGCTTTCAATGCAATTCCAGTCTACCTCCTGAAATCGGTTTCCTGCAATTCTGCCCCGCTTTCAAGTCCTCTTGGCAGCCTTACTTCAGTATATTTTTGGACGATAGCTGTCATTTATAACTCTGCAGGTTTGTGAATTACAGTGCCCCTGAGCTCCTTTCTTCAACTCGCTTTCTTGTGACCTGGCCGCAACACCGCAGGATGGCTTCAGGCCCTAATCTGGTTCCGGCACGGCACGCTGAGCCTTTGGTTAATTCCTCTTCCTGGTGGGAAATGAGAGTTAAATTTGCCCGTCCAGACACCTCCAGCTAGTCTCTCATTGGTTCTCGCTATTCCTGTTCATCTTCCGCAGAAATTGCAAACTGGGCCAAACAGGAGGTTAAAGGGACTGACTCTCCAAGTCAGGAGGGTGTTAGTAAAGCGTCTGGAATGTTGCACCCGAGTACCAGGGTACGAAAACTGAGACATATTTGAACACGTCTCCCGATCACATGGTTGATCATACTCTAGGTTCCACATGCATGTTTTAGCTGAAGGAAGAATACCTTAAACCTGGGTAGTTGAAACCCGTGGAATGGGTACCATGCAATATGACTTCAGAGGGTCTTCATTTGCTCACCGAACCTCTCCAATCCTATCACTGCTGCGTTTATGCCCCTGTACACATGCTTGATTCTCTTTCGGAGACATAGCAATCCATAGGTTTTAAGATACTTACTAGTCAGGTACATTCTTAGGCGTTTAATATGCGGTGTTGTGTCCATTTCGTTGAGCAAGGAGTAGCTCTTGTCTATTCCATATTTGGCTTAAGGAACTTTATCTGTGCTCATTTCAATCTCTGGTTTTATGCAGCACCCCAACTCACCTTTCCCCTTAAGCAAGCATAAGTTGGTTTTCTAAATTTGAGACCCTGTTCTGTTCTGTAATTCAGTTCCTGTGTAGCCAAGTTTACATTCCGTGTATTACTGATATCTTATGATGTTTCTTTTTCTGTGTGACTTATTTCAGTTAGAATCATCATACCTGAATCCACTCATTGTGCTGCTAAGGGCCTGATGACATAGATTTCATTGCAGAGTGATATTGTTTTGTAAGTAAATACCACAACTTCTTTATCCATTTTTCACTTTCTGCGATGTTGAACTTGTACTGTAAACGAGGTTCTTGTAAACAGAGGCGTCCCAAACTTTGGGGTGGCTGTGTCTTTTTGATTTTAATTTCCCTAATCTATAGGACCATAAGTGGAAGTGCCCTAGGCTCTGTTGCTTTGTTTTTTAGATGTTTCAGGAAACACCATACACTTCTCCCGAGTGTCTGTTGGCAATTTACATCCCGCCCATCAGCATAACAAGGCTCCCAGTTCTCCATGGCCTGTCCTGCCTTTCTGGATTTTACACTTTTTTCAGATGGCCCTTTTGACCGGGGGGAAGTGAGACTTCATTGTAGTGCAGATTTCCTTTGCAAGCTTGCTTGGTTGGCCAAAAAGGGCGTATGCGTTTTTTCCTGAATATATTCAGGAAAAAACGCATACGCCCTTTTTGGCCAAGTGCATCATTGTGGACGTTCTGCCTCTTTTCCTATGCTTTCAATGCAATTCCAGTCTACCTCCTGAAATCGGTTTCCTGCAATTCTGCCCCGCTTTCAAGTCCTCTTGGCAGCCTTACTTCAGTATATTTTTGGACGATAGCTGTCATTTATAACTCTGCAGGTTTGTGAATTACAGTGCCCCTGAGCTCCTTTCTTCAACTCGCTTTCTTGTGACCTGGCCGCAACACCGCAGGATGGCTTCAGGCCCTAATCTGGTTCCGGCACGGCACGCTGAGCCTTTGGTTAATTCCTCTTCCTGGTGGGAAATGAGAGTTAAATTTGCCCGTCCAGACACCTCCAGCTAGTCTCTCATTGGTTCTCGCTATTCCTGTTCATCTTCCGCAGAAATTGCAAACTGGGCCAAACAGGAGGTTAAAGGGACTGACTCTCCAAGTCGGGAGGGTGTTAGTAAAGCGTCTGGAATGTTGCACCCGAGTACCAGGGTACAAAAACTGAGACATATTTGAACACGTCTCCCGATCACATGGTTGATCATACTCTAGGTTCCACATGCATGTTTTAGCTGAAGGAAGAATACCTTAAACCTGGGTAGTTGAAACCCGTGGAATGGGTACCATGCAATATGACTTCAGAGGGTCTTCATTTGCTCACCAAACCTCTCCAATCCTATCACTGCTGCGTTTATGCCCCTGTACACATGCTTGATTCTCTTTCGGAGACATAGCAATCCATAGGTTTTAAGATACTTACTAGTCAGGTACATTCTTAGGCGTTTAATATGCGGTGTTGTGTCCATTTCGTTGAGCAAGGAGTAGCTCTTGTCTATTCCATATTTGGCTTAAGGAACTTTATCTGTGCTCATTTCAATCTCTGGTTTTATGCAGCACCCCAACTCACCTTTCCCCTTAAGCAAGCATAAGTTGGTTTTCTAAATTTGAGACCCTGTTCTGTTCTGTAATTCAGTTCCTGTGTAGCCAAGTTTACATTCCGTGTATTACTGATATCTTATGATGTTTCTTTTTCTGTGTGACTTATTTCAGTTAGAATCATCATACCTGAATCCACTCATTGTGCTGCTAAGGGCCTGATGACATAGATTTCATTGCAGAGTGATATTGTTTTGTAAGTAAATACCACAACTTCTTTATCCATTTTTCACTTTCTGCGATGTTGAACTTGTACTGTAAACGAGGTTCTTGTAAACAGAGGCGTCCCAAACTTTGGGGTGGCTGTGTCTTTTTGATTTTAATTTCCCTAATCTATAGGACCATAAGTGGAAGTGCCCTAGGCTCTGTTGCTTTGTTTTTTAGATGTTTCAGGAAACACCATACACTTCTCCCGAGTGTCTGTTGGCAATTTACATCCCGCCCATCAGCATAACAAGGCTCCCAGTTCTCCATGGCCTGTCCTGCCTTTCTGGATTTTACACTTTTTTCAGATGGCCCTTTTGACCGGGGGGAAGTGAGACTTCATTGTAGTGCAGATTTCCTTTGCAAGCTTGCTTGGTTGGCCAAAAAGGGCGTATGCGTTTTTTCCTGAATATATTCAGGAAAAAACGCATACGCCCTTTTTGGCCAAGTGCATCATTGTGGACGTTCTGCCTCTTTTCCTATGCTTTCAATGCAATTCCAGTCTACCTCCTGAAATCGGTTTCCTGCAATTCTGCCCCGCTTTCAAGTCCTCTTGGCAGCCTTACTTCAGTATATTTTTGGACGATAGCTGTCATTTATAACTCTGCAGGTTTGTGAATTACAGTGCCCCTGAGCTCCTTTCTTCAACTCGCTTTCTTGTGACCTGGCCGCAACACCGCAGGATGGCTTCAGGCCCTAATCTGGTTCCGGCACGGCACGCTGAGCCTTTGGTTAATTCCTCTTCCTGGTGGGAAATGAGAGTTAAATTTGCCCGTCCAGACACCTCCAGCTAGTCTCTCATTGGTTCTCGCTATTCCTGTTCATCTTCCGCAGAAATTGCAAACTGGGCCAAACAGGAGGTTAAAGGGACTGACTCTCCAAGTCGGGAGGGTGTTAGTAAAGCGTCTGGAATGTTGCACCCGAGTACCAGGGTACAAAAACTGAGACATATTTGAACACGTCTCCCGATCACATGGTTGATCATACTCTAGGTTCCACATGCATGTTTTAGCTGAAGGAAGAATACCTTAAACCTGGGTAGTTGAAACCCGTGGAATGGGTACCATGCAATATGACTTCAGAGGGTCTTCATTTGCTCACCAAACCTCTCCAATCCTATCACTGCTGCGTTTATGCCCCTGTACACATGCTTGATTCTCTTTCGGAGACATAGCAATCCATAGGTTTTAAGATACTTACTAGTCAGGTACATTCTTAGGCGTTTAATATGCGGTGTTGTGTCCATTTCGTTGAGCAAGGAGTAGCTCTTGTCTATTCCATATTTGGCTTAAGGAACTTTATCTGTGCTCATTTCAATCTCTGGTTTTATGCAGCACCCCAACTCACCTTTCCCCTTAAGCAAGCATAAGTTGGTTTTCTAAATTTGAGACCCTGTTCTGTTCTGTAATTCAGTTCCTGTGTAGCCAAGTTTACATTCCGTGTATTACTGATATCTTATGATGTTTCTTTTTCTGTGTGACTTATTTCAGTTAGAATCATCATACCTGAATCCACTCATTGTGCTGCTAAGGGCCTGATGACATAGATTTCATTGCAGAGTGATATTGTTTTGTAAGTAAATACCACAACTTCTTTATCCATTTTTCACTTTCTGCGATGTTGAACTTGTACTGTAAACGAGGTTCTTGTAAACAGAGGCGTCCCAAACTTTGGGGTGGCTGTGTCTTTTTGATTTTAATTTCCCTAATCTATAGGACCATAAGTGGAAGTGCCCTAGGCTCTGTTGCTTTGTTTTTTAGATGTTTCAGGAAACACCATACACTTCTCCCGAGTGTCTGTTGGCAATTTACATCCCGCCCATCAGCATAACAAGGCTCCCAGTTCTCCATGGCCTGTCCTGCCTTTCTGGATTTTACACTTTTTTCAGATGGCCCTTTTGACCGGGGGGAAGTGAGACTTCATTGTAGTGCAGATTTCCTTTGCAAGCTTGCTTGGTTGGCCAAAAAGGGCGTATGCGTTTTTTCCTGAATATATTCAGGAAAAAACGCATACGCCCTTTTTGGCCAAGTGCATCATTGTGGACGTTCTGCCTCTTTTCCTATGCTTTCAATGCAATTCCAGTCTACCTCCTGAAATCGGTTTCCTGCAATTCTGCCCCGCTTTCAAGTCCTCTTGGCAGCCTTACTTCAGTATATTTTTGGACGATAGCTGTCATTTATAACTCTGCAGGTTTGTGAATTACAGTGCCCCTGAGCTCCTTTCTTCAACTCGCTTTCTTGTGACCTGGCCGCAAAACCGCAGGATGGCTTCAGGCCCTAATCTGGTTCCGGCACGGCACGCTGAGCCTTTGGTTAATTCCTCTTCCTGGTGGGAAATGAGAGTTAAATTTGCCCGTCCAGACACCTCCAGCTAGTCTCTCATTGGTTCTCGCTATTCCTGTTCATCTTCCGCAGAAATTGCAAACTGGGCCAAACAGGAGGTTAAAGGGACTGACTCTCCAAGTCGGGAGGGTGTTAGTAAAGCGTCTGGAATGTTGCACCCGAGTACCAGGGTACAAAAACTGAGACATATTTGAACACGTCTCCCGATCACATGGTTGATCATACTCTAGGTTCCACATGCATGTTTTAGCTGAAGGAAGAATACCTTAAACCTGGGTAGTTGAAACCCGTGGAATGGGTACCATGCAATATGACTTCAGAGGGTCTTCATTTGCTCACCAAACCTCTCCAATCCTATCACTGCTGCGTTTATGCCCCTGTACACATGCTTGATTCTCTTTTGGAGACATAGCAATCCATAGGTTTTAAGATACTTACTAGTCAGGTACATTCTTAGGCGTTTAATATGCGGTGTTGTGTCCATTTCGTTGAGCAAGGAGTAGCTCTTGTCTATTCCATATTTGGCTTAAGGAACTTTATCTGTGCTCATTTCAATCTCTGGTTTTATGCAGCACCCCAACTCACCTTTCCCCTTAAGCAAGCATAAGTTGGTTTTCTAAATTTGAGACCCTGTTCTGTTTTGGAATTCAGTTCCTGTGTAGCCAAGTTTACATTCCGTGTATTACTGATATCTTATGATGGTTCTTTTTCTGTGTGACTTATTTCAGTTAGAATCATCATACCTGAATCCACTCATTGTGCTGCTAAGGGCCTGATGACATAGATTTCATTGCAGAGTGATATTGTTTTGTAAGTAAATACCACAACTTCTTTATCCATTTTTCACTTTCTGCGATGTTGAACTTGTACTGTAAACGAGGTTCTTGTAAACAGAGGCGTCCCAAACTTTGGGGTGGCTGTGTCTTTTTGATTTTAATTTCCCTAAGCTATAGGACCATAAGTGGAAGTGCCCTAGGCTCTGTTGCTTTGTTTTTTAGATGTTTCAGGAAACACCATACACTTCTCCCGAGTGTCTGTTGGCAATTTACATCCCGCCCATCAGCATAACAAGGCTCCCAGTTCTCCATGGCCTGTCCTGCCTTTCTGGATTTTACACTTTTTTCAGATGGCCCTTTTGACCGGGGGGAAGTGAGACTTCATTGTAGTGCAGATTTCCTTTGCAAGCTTGCTTGGTTGGCCAAAAAGGGCGTATGCGTTTTTTCCTGAATATATTCAGGAAAAAACGCATACGCCCTTTTTGGCCAAGTGCATCATTGTGGACGTTCTGCCTCTTTTCCTATGCTTTCAATGCAATTCCAGTCTACCTCCTGAAATCGGTTTCCTGCAATTCTGCCCCGCTTTCAAGTCCTCTTGGCAGCCTTACTTCAGTATATTTTTGGACGATAGCTGTCATTTATAACTCTGCAGGTTTGTGAATTACAGTGCCCCTGAGCTCCTTTCTTCAACTCGCTTTCTTGTGAGCTGGCCGCAACACCGCAGGATGGCTTCAGGCCCTAATCTGGTTCCGGCACGGCACGCTGAGCCTTTGGTTAATTCCTCTTCCTGGTGGGAAATGAGAGTTAAATTTGCCCGTCCAGACACCTCCAGCTAGTCTCTCATTGGTTCTCGCTATTCCTGTTCATCTTCCGCAGAAATTGCAAACTGGGCCAAACAGGAGGTTAAAGGGACTGACTCTCCAAGTCGGGAGGGTGTTAGTAAAGCGTCTGGAATGTTGCACCCGAGTACCAGGGTACAAAAACTGAGACATATTTGAACACGTCTCCCGATCACATGGTTGATCATACTCTAGGTTCCACATGCATGTTTTAGCTGAAGGAAGAATACCTTAAACCTGGGTAGTTGAAACCCGTGGAATGGGTACCATGCAATATGACTTCAGAGGGTCTTCATTTGCTCACCAAACCTCTCCAATCCTATCACTGCTGCGTTTATGCCCCTGTACACATGCTTGATTCTCTTTCGGAGACATAGCAATCCATAGGTTTTAAGATACTTACTAGTCAGGTACATTCTTAGGCGTTTAATATGCGGTGTTGTGTCCATTTCGTTGAGCAAGGAGTAGCTCTTGTCTATTCCATATTTGGCTTAAGGAACTTTATCTGTGCTCATTTCAATCTCTGGTTTTATGCAGCACCCCAACTCACCTTTCCCCTTAAGCAAGCATAAGTTGGTTTTCTAAATTTGAGACCCTGTTCTGTTTTGGAATTCAGTTCCTGTGTAGCCAAGTTTACATTCCGTGTATTACTGATATCTTATGATGGTTCTTTTTCTGTGTGACTTATTTCAGTTAGAATCATCATACCTGAATCCACTCATTGTGCTGCTAAGGGCCTGATGACATAGATTTCATTGCAGAGTGATATTGTTTTGTAAGTAAATACCACAACTTCTTTATCCATTTTTCACTTTCTGCGATGTTGAACTTGTACTGTAAACGAGGTTCTTGTAAACAGAGGCGTCCCAAACTTTGGGGTGGCTGTGTCTTTTTGATTTTAATTTCCCTAAGCTATAGGACCATAAGTGGAAGTGCCCTAGGCTCTGTTGCTTTGTTTTTTAGATGTTTCAGGAAACACCATACACTTCTCCCGAGTGTCTGTTGGCAATTTACATCCCGCCCATCAGCATAACAAGGCTCCCAGTTCTCCATGGCCTGTCCTGCCTTTCTGGATTTTACACTTTTTTCAGATGGCCCTTTTGACCGGGGGGAAGTGAGACTTCATTGTAGTGCAGATTTCCTTTGCAAGCTTGCTTGGTTGGCCAAAAAGGGCGTATGCGTTTTTTCCTGAATATATTCAGGAAAAAACGCATACGCCCTTTTTGGCCAAGTGCATCATTGTGGACGTTCTGCCTCTTTTCCTATGCTTTCAATGCAATTCCAGTCTACCTCCTGAAATCAGTTTCCTGCAATTCTGCCCCGCTTTCAAGTCCTCTTGGCAGCCTTACTTCAGTATATTTTTGGACGATAGCTGTCATTTATAACTCTGCAGGTTTGTGAATTACAGTGCCCCTGAGCTCCTTTCTTCAACTCGCTTTCTTTTGAGCTGGCCGCAACACCGCAGGATGGCTTCAGGCCCTAATCTGGTTCCGGCACGGCACGCTGAGCCTTTGGTTAATTCCTCTTCCTGGTGGGAAATGAGAGTTAAATTTGCCCGTCCAGACACCTCCAGCTAGTCTCTCATTGGTTCTCGCTATTCCTGTTCATCTTCCGCAGAAATTGCAAACTGGGCCAAACAGGAGGTTAAAGGGACTGACTCTCCAAGTCGGGAGGGTGTTAGTAAAGCGTCTGGAATGTTGTACCCGAGTACCAGGGTACGAAAACTGAGACATATTTGAACACGTCTCCCGATCACATGGTTGATCATACTCTAGGTTCCACATGCATGTTTTAGCTGAAGGAAGAATACCTTAAACCTGGGTAGTTGAAACCCGTGGAATGGGTACCATGCAATATGACTTCAAAGGGTCTTCATTTGCTCACTGAACCTCTCCAATCCTATCACTGCTGCGTTTATGCCCCTGTACACATGCTTGATTCTCTTTCGGAGACATAGCAATCCATAGGTTTTAAGATACTTACTAGTCAGGTACATTCTTAGGCATTTAATATGCGGTGTTGAGTCCATTTCGTTTAGCAAGAGGTAGCTCTTGTCTATTCCATATTTGGCTTAAGGAACTTTATCTGTGCTCATTTCAATCTCTGGTTTTATGCAGCACCCCAACTCACCTTTCCCCTTAAGCAAGCATAAGTTGGTTTTCTAAATTTGAGACCCTGTTCTGTTCTGTAATTCAGTTCCTGTGTAGCCAAGTTTACATTCCGTGTATTACTGATATCTTATGATGTTTCATTTTCTGTGTGACTTATTTCAGTTAGAATCATCATACCTGAATCCACTCATTGTGCTGCTAAGGGCCTGATGACATAGATTTCATTGCTGAGTGATATTGCTTTGTAAGTAAATACCACAACTTCTTTATCCATTTTTCACTTTCTGCGATGTTGAACTTGTACTGTTATCGAGGTTCTTGTAAACAGAGGCATCCCAATGTTTGGGGTGGCTGTGTCTTTTTGATTTTAATTTCCCTAAGCTATAGGACCATAAGTGGAAGTGCCCTAGGCTCTGTTGCTTTGTTTTTTAGATGTTTCAGGAAACACCATACACTTCTCCCGAGTGTCTGTTGGCAATTTACATCCCGCCCATCAGCATAACAAGGCTCCCAGTTCTCCATGGCCTGTCCTGCCTTTCTGGATTTTACACTTTTTTCAGATGGCCCTTTTGACCGGGGGGAAGTGAGACTTCATTGTAGTGCAGATTTCCTTTGCAAGCTTGCTTGGTTGGCCAAAAAGGGCGTATGCGTTTTTTCCTGAATATATTCAGGAAAAAACGCATACGCCCTTTTTGGCCAAGTGCATCATTGTGGACGTTCTGCCTCTTTTCCTATGCTTTCAATGCAATTCCAGTCTACCTCCTGAAATCGATTTCCTGCAATTCTGCCCCGCTTTCAAGTCCTCTTGGCAGCCTTACTTCAGTATATTTTTGGACGATAGCTGTCATTTATAACTCTGCAGGTTTGTGAATTACAGTGCCCCTGAGCTCCTTTCTTCAACTTGCTTTCTTGTGACCTGGCCGCAACACCGCAGGATGGCTTCAGGCCCTAATCTGGTTCCGGCACGGCACGCTGAGCCTTTGGTTAATTCCTCTTCCTGGTGGGAAATGAGAGTTAAATTTGCCCGTCCAGACACCTCCAGCTAGTCTCTCATTGGTTCTCGCTATTCCTGTTCATCTTCCGCAGAAATTGCAAACTGGGCCAAACAGGAGGTTAAAGGGACTGACTCTCCAAGTCGGGAGGGTGTTAGTAAAGCGTCTGGAATGTTGCACCCGAGTACCAGGGTACAAAAACTGAGACATATTTGAACACGTCTCCCGATCACATGGTTGATCATACTCTAGGTTCCACATGCATGTTTTAGCTGAAGGAAGAATACCTTAAACCTGGGTAGTTGAAACCCGTGGAATGGGTACCATGCAATATGACTTCAGAGGGTCTTCATTTGCTCACCAAACCTCTCCAATCCTATCACTGCTGCGTTTATGCCCCTGTACACATGCTTGATTCTCTTTCGGAGACATAGCAATCCATAGGTTTTAAGATACTTACTAGTCAGGTACATTCTTAGGCGTTTAATATGCGGTGTTGAGTCCATTTCGTTGAGCAAGAGGTAGCTCTTGTCTATTCCATATTTGGCTTAAGGAACTTTATCTGTGCTCATTTCAATCTCTGGTTTTATGCAGCACCCCAACTCACCTTTCCCCTTAAGCAAGCATAAGTTGGTTTTCTAAATTTGAGACCCTGTTTTGTTCTGTAATTCAGTTCCTGTGTAGCCAAGTTTACATTCCGTGTATTACTGATATCTTATGATGTTTCTTTTTCTGTGTGACTTATTTCAGTTAGAATCATCATACCTGAATCCACTCATTGTGCTGCTAAGGGCCTGATGACATAGATTTCATTGCTGAGTGATATTGCTTTGTAAGTAAATACCACAACTTCTTTATCCATTTTTCACTTTCTGCGATGTTGAACTTGTACTGTAAACGAGGTTCTTGTAAACAGAGGCGTCCCAATGTTTGGGGTGGCTGTGTCTTTTTGATTTTAATTTCCCTAAGCTATAGGACCATAAGTGGAAGTGCCCTAGGCTCTGTTGCTTTGTTTTTTAGATGTTTCAGGAAACACCATACACTTCTCCCGAGTGTCTGTTGGCAATTTACATCCCGCCCATCAGCATAACAAGGCTCCCAGTTCTCCATGGCCTGTCCTGCCTTTCTGGATTTTACACTTTTTTCAGATGGCCCTTTTGACCGGGGGGAAGTGAGACTTCATTGTAGTGCAGATTTCCTTTGCAAGCTTGCTTGGTTGGCCAAAAAGGGCGTATGCGTTTTTTCCTGAATATATTCAGGAAAAAACGCATACGCCATTTTTGGCCAAGTGCATCATTGTGGACGTTCTGCCTCTTTTCCTATGCTTTCAATGCAATTCCAGTCTACCTCCTGAAATCGGTTTCCTGCAATTCTGCCCCGCTTTCAAGTCCTCTTGGCAGCCTTACTTCAGTATATTTTTGGACGATAGCTGTCATTTATAACTCTGCAGGTTTGTGAATTACAGTGCCCCTGAGCTCCTTTCTTCAACTCGCTTTCTTGTGACCTGGCCGCAACACCGCAGGATGGCTTCAGGCCCTAATCTGGTTCCGGCACGGCACGCTGAGCCTTTGGTTAATTCCTCTTCCTGGTGGGAAATGAGAGTTAAATTTGCCCGTCCAGACACCTCCAGCTAGTCTCTCATTGGTTCTCGCTATTCCTGTTCATCTTCCGCAGAAATTGCAAACTGGGCCAAACAGGAGGTTAAAGGGACTGACTCTCCAAGTCGGGAGGGTGTTAGTAAAGCGTCTGGAATGTTGCACCCGAGTACCAGGGTACGAAAACTGAGACATATTTGAACACGTCTCCCGATCACATGGTTGATCATACTCTAGGTTCCACATGCATGTTTTAGCTGAAGGAAGAATACCTTAAACCTGGGTAGTTGAAACCCGTGGAATGGGTACCATGCAATATGACTTCAAAGGGTCTTCATTTGCTCACCGAACCTCTCCAATCCTATCACTGCTGCGTTTATGCCCCTGTACACATGCTTGATTCTCTTTCGGAGACATAGCAATCCATAGGTTTTAAGATACTTACTAGTCAGGTACATTCTTAGGCATTTAATATGCGGTGTTGAGTCCATTTCGTTTAGCAAGAGGTAGCTCTTGTCTATTCCATATTTGGCTTAAGGAACTTTATCTGTGCTCATTTCAATCTCTGGTTTTATGCAGCACCCCAACTCACCTTTCCCCTTAAGCAAGCATAAGTTGGTTTTCTAAATTTGAGACCCTGTTCTGTTCTGTAATTCAGTTCCTGTGTAGCCAAGTTTACATTCCGTGTATTACTGATATCTTATGATGTTTCATTTTCTGTGTGACTTATTTCAGTTAGAATCATCATACCTGAATCCACTCATTGTGCTGCTAAGGGCCTGATGACATAGATTTCATTGCTGAGTGATATTGCTTTGTAAGTAAATACCACAACTTCTTTATCCATTTTTCACTTTCTGCGATGTTGAACTTGTACTGTTATCGAGGTTCTTGTAAACAGAGGCATCCCAATGTTTGGGGTGGCTGTGTCTTTTTGATTTTAATTTCCCTAAGCTATAGGACCATAAGTGGAAGTGCCCTAGGCTCTGTTGCTTTGTTTTTTAGATGTTTCAGGAAACACCATACACTTCTCCCGAGTGTCTGTTGGCAATTTACATCCCGCCCATCAGCATAACAAGGCTCCCAGTTCTCCATGGCCTGTCCTGCCTTTCTGGATTTTACACTTTTTTCAGATGGCCCTTTTGACCGGGGGGAAGTGAGACTTCATTGTAGTGCAGATTTCCTTTGCAAGCTTGCTTGGTTGGCCAAAAAGGGCGTATGCGTTTTTTCCTGAATATATTCAGGAAAAAACGCATACGCCCTTTTTGGCCAAGTGCATCATTGTGGACGTTCTGCCTCTTTTCCTATGCTTTCAATGCAATTCCAGTCTACCTCCTGAAATCGGTTTCCTGCAATTCTGCCCCGCTTTCAAGTCCTCTTGGCAGCCTTACTTCAGTATATTTTTGGACGATAGCTGTCATTTATAACTCTGCAGGTTTGTGAATTACAGTGCCCCTGAGCTCCTTTCTTCAACTTGCTTTCTTGTGACCTGGCCGCAACACCGCAGGATGGCTTCAGGCCCTAATCTGGTTCCGGCACGGCACGCTGAGCCTTTGGTTAATTCCTCTTCCTGGTGGGAAATGAGAGTTAAATTTGCCCGTCCAGACACCTCCAGCTAGTCTCTCATTGGTTCTCGCTATTCCTGTTCATCTTCCGCAGAAATTGCAAACTGGGCCAAACAGGAGGTTAAAGGGACTGACTCTCCAAGTCGGGAGGGTGTTAGTAAAGCGTCTGGAATGTTGCACCCGAGTACCAGGGTACAAAAACTGAGACATATTTGAACACGTCTCCCGATCACATGGTTGATCATACTCTAGGTTCCACATGCATGTTTTAGCTGAAGGAAGAATACCTTAAACCTGGGTAGTTGAAACCCGTGGAATGGGTACCATGCAATATGACTTCAGAGGGTCTTCATTTGCTCACCAAACCTCTCCAATCCTATCACTGCTGCGTTTATGCCCCTGTACACATGCTTGATTCTCTTTCGGAGACATAGCAATCCATAGGTTTTAAGATACTTACTAGTCAGGTACATTCTTAGGCGTTTAATATGCGGTGTTGAGTCCATTTCGTTGAGCAAGAGGTAGCTCTTGTCTATTCCATATTTGGCTTAAGGAACTTTATCTGTGCTCATTTCAATCTCTGGTTTTATGCAGCACCCCAACTCACCTTTCCCCTTAAGCAAGCATAAGTTGGTTTTCTAAATTTGAGACCCTGTTTTGTTCTGTAATTCAGTTCCTGTGTAGCCAAGTTTACATTCCGTGTATTACTGATATCTTATGATGTTTCTTTTTCTGTGTGACTTATTTCAGTTAGAATCATCATACCTGAATCCACTCATTGTGCTGCTAAGGGCCTGATGACATAGATTTCATTGCTGAGTGATATTGCTTTGTAAGTAAATACCACAACTTCTTTATCCATTTTTCACTTTCTGCGATGTTGAACTTGTACTGTAAACGAGGTTCTTGTAAACAGAGGCGTCCCAATGTTTGGGGTGGCTGTGTCTTTTTGATTTTAATTTCCCTAAGCTATAGGACCATAAGTGGAAGTGCCCTAGGCTCTGTTGCTTTGTTTTTTAGATGTTTCAGGAAACACCATACACTTCTCCCGAGTGTCTGTTGGCAATTTACATCCCGCCCATCAGCATAACAAGGCTCCCAGTTCTCCATGGCCTGTCCTGCCTTTCTGGATTTTACACTTTTTTCAGATGGCCCTTTTGACCGGGGGGAAGTGAGACTTCATTGTAGTGCAGATTTCCTTTGCAAGCTTGCTTGGTTGGCCAAAAAGGGCGTATGCGTTTTTTCCTGAATATATTCAGGAAAAAACGCATACGCCATTTTTGGCCAAGTGCATCATTGTGGACGTTCTGCCTCTTTTCCTATGCTTTCAATGCAATTCCAGTCTACCTCCTGAAATCGGTTTCCTGCAATTCTGCCCCGCTTTCAAGTCCTCTTGGCAGCCTTACTTCAGTATATTTTTGGACGATAGCTGTCATTTATAACTCTGCAGGTTTGTGAATTACAGTGCCCCTGAGCTCCTTTCTTCAACTCGCTTTCTTGTGACCTGGCCGCAACACCGCAGGATGGCTTCAGGCCCTAATCTGGTTCCGGCACGGCACGCTGAGCCTTTGGTTAATTCCTCTTCCTGGTGGGAAATGAGAGTTAAATTTGCCCGTCCAGACACCTCCAGCTAGTCTCTCATTGGTTCTCGCTATTCCTGTTCATCTTCCGCAGAAATTGCAAACTGGGCCAAACAGGAGGTTAAAGGGACTGACTCTCCAAGTCGGGAGGGTGTTAGTAAAGCGTCTGGAATGTTGCACCCGAGTACCAGGGTACGAAAACTGAGACATATTTGAACACGTCTCCCGATCACATGGTTGATCATACTCTAGGTTCCACATGCATGTTTTAGCTGAAGGAAGAATACCTTAAACCTGGGTAGTTGAAACCCGTGGAATGGGTACCATGCAATATGACTTCAAAGGGTCTTCATTTGCTCACCGAACCTCTCCAATCCTATCACTGCTGCGTTTATGCCCCTGTACACATGCTTGATTCTCTTTCGGAGACATAGCAATCCATAGGTTTTAAGATACTTACTAGTCAGGTACATTCTTAGGCGTTTAATATGCGGTGTTGAGTCCATTTCGTTGAGCAAGGAGTAGCTCTTGTCTATTCCATATTTGGCTTAAGGAACTTTATCTGTGTTCATTTCAATCTCTGGTTTTATGCAGCACCCCAACTCACCTTTACCCTTAAGCAAGCATAAGTTGGTTTTCTAAATTTGAGACCCTGTTCTGTTCTGTAATTCAGTTCCTGTGTAGCCAAGTTTACATTCCGTGTATTACTGATATCTTATGATGTTTCTTTTTCTGTGTGACTTATTTCAGTTAGAATCATCATACCTGAATCCACTCATTGTGCTGCTAAGGGCCTGATGACATAGATTTCATTGCTGAGTGATATTGCTTTGTAAGTAAATACCACAACTTCTTTATCCATTTTTCACTTTCTGCGATGTTGAACTTGTACTGTAAACGAGGTTCTTGTAAACAGAGGCGTCCCAAACTTTGGGGTGGCTGTGTCTTTTTGATTTTAATTTCCCTAAGCTATAGGACCATAAGTGGAAGTGCCCTAGGCTCTGTTGCTTTGTTTTTTAGATGTTTCAGGAAACACCATACACTTCTCCCGAGTGTCTGTTGGCAATTTACATCCCGCCCATCAGCATAACAAGGCTCCCAGTTCTCCATGGCCTGTCCTGCCTTTCTGGATTTTACACTTTTTTCAGATGGCCCTTTTGACCGGGGGGAAGTGAGACTTCATTGTAGTGCAGATTTCCTTTGCAAGCTTGCTTGGTTGGCCAAAAAGGGCGTATGCGTTTTTTCCTGAATATATTCAGGAAAAAACGCATATGCCCTTTTTGGCCAAGTGCATCATTGTGGACGTTCTGCCTCTTTTCCTATGCTTTCAATGCAATTCCAGTCTGCCTCCTGAAATCAGTTTCCTGCAATTCTGCCCCGCTTTCAAGTCCTCTTGGCAGCCTTACTTCAGTATATTTTTGGACGATAGCTGTCATTTATAACTCTGCAGGTTTGTGAATTACAGTGCCCCTGAGCTCCTTTCTTCAACTCGCTTTCTTTTGAGCTGGCCGCAACACCGCAGGATGGCTTCAGGCCCTAATCTGGTTCCGGCACGGCACGCTGAGCCTTTGGTTAATTCCTCTTCCTGGTGGGAAATGAGAGTTAAATTTGCCCGTCCAGACACCTCCAGCTAGTCTCTCATTGGTTCTCGCTATTCCTGTTCATCTTCCGCAGAAATTGCAAACTGGGCCAAACAGGAGGTTAAAGGGACTGACTCTCCAATTCAGGAGGGTGTTAGTAAAGCGTCTGGAATGTTGCACCCGAGTACCAGGGTACGAAAACTGAGACATATTTGAACACGTCACCCGATCACATGGTTGATCAGACTCTAGGTTCCACATGCATGTTTTAGCTGAAGGAAGAATACCTTAAACCTGGGTAGTTGAAACCCGTGGAATGGGTACCATGCAATATGACTTCAGAGGGTCTTCATTTGCTCACCGAACCTCTCCAATCCTATCACTGCTGCGTTTATGCCCCTGTACACATGCTTGATTCTCTTTCGGAGACATAGCAATCCATAGGTTTTAAGATACTTACTAGTCAGGTACATTCTTAGGCGTTTAATATGCGGTGTTGTGTCCATTTCGTTGAGCAAGGAGTAGCTCTTGTCTATTCCATATTTGGCTTAAGGAACTTTATCTGTGCTCATTTCAATCTCTGGTTTTATGCAGCACCCCAACTCACCTTTCCCCTTAAGCAAGCATAAGTTGGTTTTCTAAATTTGAGACCCTGTTCTGTTCTGTAATTCAGTTCCTGTGTAGCCAAGTTTACATTCCGTGTATTACTGATATCTTATGATGTTTCTTTTTCTGTGTGACTTATTTCAGTTAGAATCATCATACCTGAATCCACTCATTGTGCTGCTAAGGGCCTGATGACATAGATTTCATTGCAGAGTGATATTGTTTTGTAAGTAAATACCACAACTTCTTTATCCATTTTTCACTTTCTGCGATGTTGAACTTGTACTGTAAACGAGGTTCTTGTAAACAGAGGCGTCCCAAACTTTGGGGTGGCTGTGTCTTTTTGATTTTAATTTCCCTAACCTATAGGACCATAAGTGGAAGTGCCCTAGGCTCTGTTGCTTTGTTTTTTAGATGTTTCAGGAAACACCATACACTTCTCCCGAGTGTCTGTTGGCAATTTACATCCCGCCCATCAGCATAACAAGGCTCCCAGTTCTCCATGGCCTGTCCTGCCTTTCTGGATTTTACACTTTTTTCAGATGGCCCTTTTGACCGGGGGGAAGTGAGACTTCATTGTAGTGTAGATTTCCTTTGCAAGCTTGCTTGGTTGGCCAAAAAGGGCGTATGCGTTTTTTCCTGAATATATTCAGGAAAAAACGCATACGCCCTTTTTGGCCAAGTGCATCATTGTGGACGTTCTGCCTCTTTTCCTATGCTTTCAATGCAATTCCAGTCTGCCTCCTGAAATCGGTTTCCTGCAATTCTGACCCGCTTTCAAGTCCTCTTGGCAGCCTTACTTCAGTATATTTTTGGACGATAGCTGTCATTTATAACTCTGCAGGTTTGTGAATTACAGTGCCCCTGAGCTCCTTTCTTCAACTCGCTTTCTTGTGACCTGGCCGCAACACCGCAGGATGGCTTCAGGCCCTAATCTGGTTCCGGCACGGCACGCTGAGCCTTTGGTTAATTCCTCTTCCTGGTGGGAAATGAGAGTTAAATTTGCCCGTCCAGACACCTCCAGCTAGTCTCTCATTGGTTCTCGCTATTCCTGTTCATCTTCCGCAGAAATTGCAAACTGGGCCAAACAGGAGGTTAAAGGGACTGACTCTCCAAGTCGGGAGGGTGTTAGTAAAGCGTCTGGAATGTTGCACCCGAGTACCAGGGTACAAAAACTGAGACATATTTGAACACGTCTCCCGATCACATGGTTGATCATACTCTAGGTTCCACATGCATGTTTTAGCTGAAGGAAGAATACCTTAAACCTGGGTAGTTGAAACCCGTGGAATGGGTACCATGCAATATGACTTCAGAGGGTCTTCATTTGCTTACCAAACCTCTCCAATCCTATCACTGCTGCGTTTATGCCCCTGTACACATGCTTGATTCTCTTTCGGAGACATAGCAATCCATAGGTTTTAAGATACTTACTAGTCAGGTACATTCTTAGGCGTTTAATATGCGGTGTTGTGTCCATTTCGTTGAGCAAGGAGTAGCTCTTGTCTATTCCATATTTGGCTTAAGGAACTTTATCTGTGCTCATTTCAATCTCTGGTTTTATGCAGCACCCCAACTCACCTTTCCCCTTAAGCAAGCATAAGTTGGTTTTCTAAATTTGAGACCCTGTTCTGTTCTGTAATTCAGTTCCTGTGTAGCCAAGTTTACATTCCGTGTATTACTGATATCTTATGATGTTTCTTTTTCTGTGTGACTTATTTCAGTTAGAATCATCATACCTGAATCCACTCATTGTGCTGCTAAGGGCCTGATGACATAGATTTCATTGCTGAGTGATATTGCTTTGTAAGTAAATACCACAACTTCTTTATCCATTTTTCACTTTCTGCGATGTTGAACTTGTACTGTAAACGAGGTTCTTGTAAACAGAGGCGTCCCAATGTTTGGGGTGGCTGTGTCTTTTTGATTTTAATTTCCCTAAGCTATAGGACCATAAGTGGAAGTGCCCTAGGCTCTGTTGCTTTGTTTTTTAGATGTTTCAGGAAACACCATACACTTCTCCCGAGTGTCTGTTGGCAATTTACATCCCGCCCATCAGCATAACAAGGCTCCCAGTTCTCCATGGCCTGTCCTGCCTTTCTGGATTTTACACTTTTTTCAGATGGCCCTTTTGACCGGGGGGAAGTGAGACTTCATTGTAGTGCAGATTTCCTTTGCAAGCTTGCTTGGTTGGCCAAAAAGGGCGTATGCGTTTTTTCCTGAATATATTCAGGAAAAAACGCATACGCCCTTTTTGGCCAAGTGCATCATTGTGGACGTTCTGCCTCTTTTCCTATGCTTTCAATGCAATTCCAGTCTACCTCCTGAAATCGGTTTCCTGCAATTCTGCCCCGCTTTCAAGTCCTCTTGGCAGCCTTACTTCAGTATATTTTTGGACGATAGCTGTCATTTATAACTCTGCAGGTTTGTGAATTACAGTGCCCCTGAGCTCCTTTCTTCAACTCGCTTTCTTTTGAGCTGGCCGCAACACCGCAGGATGGCTTCAGGCCCTAATCTGGTTCCGGCACGGCACGCTGAGCCTTTGGTTAATTCCTCTTCCTGGTGGGAAATGAGAGTTAAATTTGCCCGTCCAGACACCTCCAGCTAGTCTCTCATTGGTTCTCGCTATTCCTGTTCATCTTCCGCAGAAATTGCAAACTGGGCCAAACAGGAGGTTAAAGGGACTGACTCTCCAAGTCGGGAGGGTGTTAGTAAAGCGTCTGGAATGTTGCACCCGAGTACCAGGGTACGAAAACTGAGACATATTTGAACACGTCTCCCGATCACATGGTTGATCATACTCTAGGTTCCACATGCATGTTTTAGCTGAAGGAAGAATACCTTAAACCTGGGTAGTTGAAACCCGTGGAATGGGTACCATGCAATATGACTTCAAAGGGTCTTCATTTGCTCACCGAACCTCTCCAATCCTATCACTGCTGCGTTTATGCCCCTGTACACATGCTTGATTCTCTTTCGGAGACATAGCAATCCATAGGTTTTAAGATACTTACTAGTCAGGTACATTCTTAGGCGTTTAATATGCGGTGTTGAGTCCATTTCGTTGAGCAAGGAGTAGCTCTTGTCTATTCCATATTTGGCTTAAGGAACTTTATCTGTGTTCATTTCAATCTCTGGTTTTATGCAGCACCCCAACTCACCTTTACCCTTAAGCAAGCATAAGTTGGTTTTCTAAATTTGAGACCCTGTTCTGTTCTGTAATTCAGTTCCTGTGTAGCCAAGTTTACATTCCGTGTATTACTGATATCTTATGATGTTTCTTTTTCTGTGTGACTTATTTCAGTTAGAATCATCATACCTGAATCCACTCATTGTGCTGCTAAGGGCCTGATGACATATATTTCATTGCTGAGTGATATTGCTTTGTAAGTAAATACCACAAATTCTTTATCCATTTTTCACTTTCTGCGATGTTGAACTTGTACTGTAAACGAGGTTCTTGTAAACAGAGGCGTCCCAATGTTTGGGGTGGCTGTGTCTTTTTGATTTTAATTTCCCTAAGCTATAGGACCATAAGTGGAAGTGCCCTAGGCTCTGTTGCTTTGTTTTTTAGATGTTTCAGGAAACACCATACACTTCTCCCGAGTGTCTGTTGGCAATTTACATCCCGCCCATCAGCATAACAAGGCTCCCAGTTCTCCATGGCCTGTCCTGCCTTTCTGGATTTTACACTTTTTTCAGATGGCCCTTTTGACCGGGGGGAAGTGAGACTTCATTGTAGTGCAGATTTCCTTTGTAAGCTTGCTTGGTTGGCCAAAAAGGGTGTATGCGTTTTTTCCTGAATATATTCAGGAAAAAACGCATACGCCCTTTTTGGCCAAGTGCATCATTGTGGACGTTCTGCCTCTTTTCCTATGCTTTCAATGCAATTCCAGTCTACCTCCTGAAATCGGTTTCCTGCAATTCTGCCCCGCTTTCAAGTCCTCTTGGCAGCCTTACTTCAGTATATTTTTGGACGATAGCTGTCATTTATAACTCTGCAGGTTTGTGAATTACAGTGCCCCTGAGCTCCTTTCTTCAACTCGCTTTCTTGTGACCTGGCCGCAACACCGCAGGATGGCTTCAGGCCCTAATCTGGTTCCGGCACGGCACGCTGAGCCTTTGGTTAATTCCTCTTCCTGGTGGGAAATGAGAGTTAAATTTGCCCGTCCAGACACCTCCAGCTAGTCTCTCATTGGTTCTCGCTATTCCTGTTCATCTTCCGCAGAAATTGCAAACTGGGCCAAACAGGAGGTTAAAGGGACTGACTCTCCAAGTCGGGAGGGTGTTAGTAAAGCGTCTGGAATGTTGTACCCGAGTACCAGGGTACGAAAACTGAGACATATTTGAACACGTCTCCCGATCACATGGTTGATCATACTCTAGGTTGCACATGCATGTTTTAGCTGAAGGAAGAATACCTTAAACCTGGGTAGTTGAAACCCGTGGAATGGGTACCATGCAATATGACTTCAAAGGGTCTTCATTTGCTCACCGAACCTCTCCAATCCTATCACTGCTGCGTTTATGCCCCTGTACACATGCTTGATTCTCTTTCGGAGACATAGCAATCCATAGGTTTTAAGATACTTACTAGTCAGGTACATTCTTAGGCGTTTAATATGCGGTGTTGAGTCCATTTCGTTGAGCAAGAGGTAGCTCTTGTCTATTCCATATTTGGCTTAAGGAACTTTATCTGTGCTCATTTCAATCTCTGGTTTTATGCAGCACCCCAACTCACCTTTACCCTTAAGCAAGCATAAGTTGGTTTTCTAAATTTGAGACCCTGTTCTGTTCTGTAATTCAGTTCCTGTGTAGCCAAGTTTACATTCCGTGTATTACTGATATCTTATGATGTTTCTTTTTCTGTGTGACTTATTTCAGTTAGAATCATCATACCTGAATCCACTCATTGTGCTGCTAAGGGCCTGATGACATAGATTTCATTGCTGAGTGATATTGCTTTGTAAGTAAATACCACAACTTCTTTATCCATTTTTCACTTTCTGCGATGTTGAACTTGTACTGTAAACGAGGTTCTTGTAAACAGAGGCGTCCCAATGTTTGGGGTGGCTGTGTCTTTTTGATTTTAATTTCCCTAAGCTATAGGACCATAAGTGGAAGTGCCCTAGGCTCTGTTGCTTTGTTTTTTAGATGTTTCAGGAAACACCATACACTTCTCCCGAGTGTCTGTTGGCAATTTACATCCCGCCCATCAGCATAACAAGGCTCCCAGTTCTCCATGGCCTGTCCTGCCTTTCTGGATTTTACACTTTTTTCAGATGGCCCTTTTGACCGGGGGGAAGTGAGACTTCATTGTAGTGCAGATTTCCTTTGCAAGCTTGCTTGGTTGGCCAAAAAGGGCGTATGCGTTTTTTCCTGAATATATTCAGGAAAAAACGCATACGCCCTTTTTGGCCAAGTGCATCATTGTGGACGTTCTGCCTCTTTTCCTATGCTTTCAATGCAATTCCAGTCTACCTCCTGAAATCGGTTTCCTGCAATTCTGCCCCGCTTTCAAGTCCTCTTGGCAGCCTTACTTCAGTATATTTTTGGACGATAGCTGTCATTTATAACTCTGCAGGTTTGTGAATTACAGTGCCCCTGAGCTCCTTTCTTCAACTCGCTTTCTTTTGAGCTGGCCGCAACACCGCAGGATGGCTTCAGGCCCTAATCTGGTTCCGGCACGGCACGCTGAGCCTTTGGTTAATTCCTCTTCCTGGTGGGAAATGAGAGTTAAATTTGCCCGTCCAGACACCTCCAGCTAGTCTCTCATTGGTTCTCGCTATTCCTGTTCATCTTCCGCAGAAATTGCAAACTGGGCCAAACAGGAGGTTAAAGGGACTGACTCTCCAAGTCGGGAGGGTGTTAGTAAAGCGTCTGGAATGTTGCACCCGAGTACCAGGGTACGAAAACTGAGACATATTTGAACACGTCTCCCGATCACATGGTTGATCATACTCTAGGTTCCACATGCATGTTTTAGCTGAAGGAAGAATACCTTAAACCTGGGTAGTTGAAACCCGTGGAATGGGTACCATGCAATATGACTTCAAAGGGTCTTCATTTGCTCACCGAACCTCTCCAATCCTATCACTGCTGCGTTTATGCCCCTGTACACATGCTTTATTCTCTTTCGGAGACATAGCAATCCATAGGTTTTAAGATACTTACTAGTCAGGTACATTCTTAGGCATTTAATATGCGGTGTTGAGTCCATTTCGTTGAGCAAGGAGTAGCTCTTGTCTATTCCATATTTGGCTTAAGGAACTTTATCTGTGTTCATTTCAATCTCTGGTTTTATGCAGCACCCCAACTCACCTTTCCCCTTAAGCAAGCATAAGTTGGTTTTCTAAATTTGAGACCCTGTTCTGTTCTGTAATTCAGTTCCTGTGTAGCCAAGTTTACATTCCGTGTATTACTGATATCTTATGATGTTTCTTTTTCTGTGTGACTTATTTCAGTTAGAATCATCATACCTGAATCCACTCATTGTGCTGCTAAGGGCCTGATGACATAGATTTCATTGCTGAGTGATATTGCTTTGTAAGTAAATACCACAACTTCTTTAAACATTTTTCACTTTCTGTGATGTTGAACTTGTACTGTACACGAGGTTCTTGTAAACAGAGGCGTCCCAAACTTTGGGGTGGCTGTGTCTTTTTGATTTTAATTTCCCTAAGCTATAGGACCATAAGTGGAAGTGCCCTAGGCTCTGTTGCTTTGTTTTTTAGATGTTTCAGGAAACACCATACACTTCTCCCGAGTGTCTGTTGGCAATTTACATCCCGCCCATCAGCATAACAAGGCTCCCAGTTCTCCATGGCCTGTCCTGTCTTTCTGGATTTTACACTTTTTTCAGATGGCCCTTTTGACCGGGGGGAAGTGAGACTTCATTGTAGTGCAGATTTCCTTTGCAAGCTTGCTTGGTTGGCCAAAAATGGCGTATGCGTTTTTTCCTGAATATATTCAGGAAAAAACGCATACGCCCTTTTTGGCCAAGTGCATCATTGTGGACGTTCTGCCTCTTTTCCTATGCTTTCAATGCAATTCCAGTCTACCTCCTGAAATCGGTTTCCTGCAATTCTGCCCCGCTTTCAAGTCCTCTTGGCAGCCTTACTTCAGTATATTTTTGGACGATAGCTGTCATTTATAACTCTGCAGGTTTGTGAATTACAGTGCCCCTGAGCTCCTTTCTTCAACTCGCTTTCTTTTGAGCTGGCCGCAACACCGCAGGATGGCTTCAGGCCCTAATCTGGTTCCGGCACGGCACGCTGAGCCTTTGGTTAATTCCTCTTCCTGGTGGGAAATGAGAGTTAAATTTGCCCGTCCAGACACCTCCAGCTAGTCTCTCATTGGTTCTCGCTATTCCTGTTCATCTTCCGCAGAAATTGCAAACTGGGCCAAACAGGAGGTTAAAGGGACTGACTCTCCAAGTCGGGAGGGTGTTAGTAAAGCGTCTGGAATGTTGCACCCGAGTACCAGGGTACGAAAACTGAGACATATTTGAACACGTCTCCCGATCACATGGTTGATCATACTCTAGGTTCCACATGCATGTTTTAGCTGAAGGAAGAATACCTTAAACCTGGGTAGTTGAAACCCGTGGAATGGGTACCATGCAATATGACTTCAAAGGGTCTTCATTTGCTCACCGAACCTCTCCAATCCTATCACTGCTGCGTTTATGCCCCTGTACACATGCTTGATTCTCTTTCAGAGACATAGCAATCCATAGGTTTTAAGATACTTACTAGTCAGGTACATTCTTAGCCGTTTTATATGCGGTGTTGAGTCCATTTCGTTGAGCAAGGAGTAGCTCTTGTCTATTCCATATTTGGCTTAAGGAACTTTATCTGTGCTCATTTCAATCTCTGGTTTTATGCAGCACCCCAACTCACCTTTCCCCTTAAGCAAGCATAAGTTGGTTTTCTAAATTTGAGACCCTGTTCTGTTCTGTAATTCAGTTCCTGTGTAGCCAAGTTTACATTCCGTGTATTACTGATATCTTATGATGTTTCTTTTTCTGTGTGACTTATTTCAGTTAGAATCATCATACCTGAATCCACTCATTGTGCTGCTAAGGGCCTGATGACATAGATTTCATTGCTGAGTGATATTGCTTTGTAAGTAAATACCACAACTTCTTTATCCATTTTTCACTTTCTGCGATGTTGAACTTGTACTGTAAACGAGGTTCTTGTAAACAGAGGCATCCCAAACTTTGGGGTGGCTGTGTCTTTTTGATTTTAATTTCCCTAAGCTATAGGACCATAAGTGGAAGTGCCCTAGGCTCTGTTGCTTTGTTTTTTAGATGTTTCAGGAAACACCATACACTTCTCCCGAGTGTCTGTTGGCAATTTACATCCCGCCCATCAGCATAACAAGGCTCCCAGTTCTCCATGGCCTGTCCTGCCTTTCTGGATTTTACACTTTTTTCAGATGGCCCTTTTGACCGGGGGGAAGTGAGACTTCATTGTAGTGCAGATTTCCTTTGCAAGCTTGCTTGGTTGGCCAAAAAGTGCGTATGCGTTTTTTCCTGAATATATTCAGGAAAAAACGCATACGCCCTTTTTGGCCAAGTGCATCATTGTGGACGTTCTGCCTCTTTTCCTATGCTTTCAATGCAATTCCAGTCTACCTCCTGAAATCGGTTTCCTGCAATTCTGCCCCGCTTTCAAGTCCTCTTGGCAGCCTTACTTCAGTATATTTTTGGACGATAGCTGTCATTTATAACTCTGCAGGTTTGTGAATTACAGTGCCCCTGAGCTCCTTTCTTCAACTCGCTTTCTTTTGAGCTGGCCGCAACACCGCAGGATGGCTTCAGGCCCTAATCTGGTTCCGGCACGGCACGCTGAGCCTTTGGTTAATTCCTCTTCCTGGTGGGAAATGAGAGTTAAATTTGCCCGTCCAGACACCTCCAGCTAGTCTCTCATTGGTTCTCGCTATTCCTGTTCATCTTCCGCAGAAATTGCAAACTGGGCCAAACAGGAGGTTAAAGGGACTGACTCTCCAAGTCGGGAGGGTGTTAGTAAAGCGTCTGGAATGTTGCACCCGAGTACCAGGGTACGAAAACTGAGACATATTTGAACACGTCTCCCGATCACATGGTTGATCATACTCTAGGTTCCACATGCATGTTTTAGCTGAAGGAAGAATACCTTAAACCTGGGTAGTTGAAACCCGTGGAATGGGTACCATGCAATATGACTTCAAAGGGTCTTCATTTGCTCACCGAACCTCTCCAATCCTATCACTGCTGCGTTTATGCCCCTGTACACATGCTTGATTCTCTTTCGGAGACATAGCAATCCATAGGTTTTAAGATACTTACTAGTCAGGTACATTCTTAGGCATTTAATATGCGGTGTTGAGTCCATTTCGTTGAGCAAGGAGTAGCTCTTGTCTATTCCATATTTGGCTTAAGGAACTTTATCTGTGTTCATTTCAATCTCTGGTTTTATGCAGCACCCCAACTCACCTTTCCCCTTAAGCAAGCATAAGTTGGTTTTCTAAATTTGAGACCCTGTTCTGTTCTGTAATTCAGTTCCTGTGTAGCCAAGTTTACATTCCGTGTATTACTGATATCTTATGATGTTTCTTTTTCTGTGTGACTTATTTCAGTTAGAATCATCATACCTGAATCCACTCATTGTGCTGCTAAGGGCCTGATGACATAGATTTCATTGCTGAGTGATATTGCTTTGTAAGTAAATACCACAACTTCTTTATCCATTTTTCACTTTCTGCGATGTTGAACTTGTACTGTAAACGAGGTTCTTGTAAACAGAGGCGTCCCAAACTTTGGGGTGGCTGTGTCTTTTTGATTTTAATTTCCCTAAGCTATAGGACCATAAGTGGAAGTGCCCTAGGCTCTGTTGCTTTGTTTTTTAGATGTTTCAGGAAACACCATACACTTCTCCCGAGTGTCTGTTGGCAATTTACATCCCGCCCATCAGCATAACAAGGCTCCCAGTTCTCCATGGCCTGTCCTGCCTTTCTGGATTTTACACTTTTTTCAGATGGCCCTTTTGACCGGGGGGAAGTGAGACTTCATTGTAGTGTAGATTTCCTTTGCAAGCTTGCTTGGTTGGCCAAAAAGGGCGTATGCGTTTTTTCCTGAATATATTCAGGAAAAAACGCATACGCCCTTTTTGGCCAAGTGCATCATTGTGGACGTTCTGCCTCTTTTCCTATGCTTTCAATGCAATTCCAGTCTACCTCCTGAAATCGGTTTCCTGCAATTCTGCCCCGCTTTCAAGTCCTCTTGGCAGCCTTACTTCAGTATATTTTTGGACGATAGCTGTCATTTATAACTCTGCAGGTTTGTGAATTACAGTGCCCCTGAGCTCCTTTCTTCAACTCGCTTTCTTTTGAGCTGGCCGCAACACCGCAGGATGGCTTCAGGCCCTAATCTGGTTCCGGCACGGCACGCTGAGCCTTTGGTTAATTCCTCTTCCTGGTGGGAAATGAGAGTTAAATTTGCCCGTCCAGACACCTCCAGCTAGTCTCTCATTGGTTCTCGCTATTCCTGTTCATCTTCCGCAGAAATTGCAAACTGGGCCAAACAGGAGGTTAAAGGGACTGACTCTCCAAGTCGGGAGGGTGTTAGTAAAGCGTCTGGAATGTTGCACCCGAGTACCAGGGTACGAAAACTGAGACATATTTGAACACGTCTCCCGATCACATGGTTGATCATACTCTAGGTTCCACATGCATGTTTTAGCTGAAGGAAGAATACCTTAAACCTGGGTAGTTGAAACCCGTGGAATGGGTACCATGCAATATGACTTCAAAGGGTCTTCATTTGCTCACCGAACCTCTCCAATCCTATCACTGCTGCGTTTATGCCCCTGTACACATGCTTGATTCTCTTTCGGAGACATAGCAATCCATAGGTTTTAAGATACTTACTAGTCAGGTACATTCTTAGGCATTTAATATGCGGTGTTGAGTCCATTTCGTTGAGCAAGGAGTAGCTCTTGTCTATTCCATATTTGGCTTAAGGAACTTTATCTGTGCTCATTTCAATCTCTGGTTTTATGCAGCACCCCAACTCCCCTTTCCCCTTAAGCAAGCATAAGTTGGTTTTCTAAATTTGAGACCCTGTTCTGTTCTGTAATTCAGTTCCTGTGTAGCCAAGTTTAAATTCCGTGTATTACTGATATCTTATGATGTTTCTTTTTCTGTGTGACTTATTTCAGTTAGAATCATCATACCTGAATCCACTCATTGTGCTGCTAAGGGCCTGATGACATAGATTTCATTGCTGAGTGATATTGCTTTGTAAGTAAATACCACAACTTCTTTATCCATTTTTCACTTTCTGCGATGTTGAACTTGTACTGTAAACGAGGTTCTTGTAAACAGAGGCGTCCCAAACTTTGGGGTGGCTGTGTCTTTTTGATTTTAATTTCCCTAAGCTATAGGACCATAAGTGGAAGTGCCCTAGGCTCTGTTGCTTTGTTTTTTAGATGTTTCAGGAAACACCATACACTTCTCCCGAGTGTCTGTTGGCAATTTACATCCCGCCCATCAGCATAACAAGGCTCCCAGTTCTCCATGGCCTGGCCTGCCTTTCTGGATTTTACACTTTTTTCAGATGGCCCTTTTGACCGGGGGGAAGTGAGACTTCATTGTAGTGCAGATTTCCTTTGCAAGCTTGCTTGGTTGGCCAAAAAGGGCGTATGCGTTTTTTCCTGAATATATTCAGGAAAAAACGCATACGCCCTTTTTGGCCAAGTGCATCATTGTGGACGTTCTGCCTCTTTTCCTATGCTTTCAATGCAATTCCAGTCTACCTCCTGAAATCGGTTTCCTGCAATTCTGCCCCGCTTTCAAGTCCTCTTGGCAGCCTTACTTCAGTATATTTTTGGACGATAGCTGTCATTTATAACTCTGCAGGTTTGTGAATTACAGTGCCCCTGAGCTCCTTTCTTCAACTCGCTTTCTTTTGAGCTGGCCGCAACACCGCAGGATGGCTTCAGGCCCTAATCTGGTTCCGGCACGGCACGCTGAGCCTTTGGTTAATTCCTCTTCCTGGTGGGAAATGAGAGTTAAATTTGCCCGTCCAGACACCTCCAGCTAGTCTCTCATTGGTTCTCGCTATTCCTGTTCATCTTCCGCAGAAATTGCAAACTGGGCCAAACAGGAGGTTAAAGGGACTGACTCTCCAAGTCGGGAGGGTGTTAGTAAAGCGTCTGGAATGTTGCACCCGAGTACCAGGGTACGAAAACTGAGACATATTTGAACACGTCTCCCGATCACATGGTTGATCATACTCTAGGTTCCACATGCATGTTTTAGCTGAAGGAAGAATACCTTAAACCTGGGTAGTTGAAACCCGTGGAATGGGTACCATGCAATATGACTTCAAAGGGTCTTCATTTGCTCACCGAACCTCTCCAATCCTATCACTGCTGCGTTTATGCCCCTGTACACATGCTTGATTCTCTTTCGGAGACATAGCAATCCATAGGTTTTAAGATACTTACTAGTCAGGTACATTCTTAGGCATTTAATATGCGGTGTTGAGTCCATTTCGTTGAGCAAGGAGTAGCTCTTGTCTATTCCATATTTGGCTTAAGGAACTTTATCTGTGCTCATTTCAATCTCTGGTTTTATGCAGCACCCCAACTCACCTTTCCCCTTAAGCAAGCATAAGTTGGTTTTCTAAATTTGAGACCCTGTTCTGTTCTGTAATTCAGTTCCTGTGTAGCCAAGTTTACATTCCGTGTATTACTGATATCTTATGATGTTTCTTTTTCTGTGTGACTTATTTCAGTTAGAATCATCATACCTGAATCCACTCATTGTGCTGCTAAGGGCCTGATGACATAGATTTCATTGCTGAGTGATATTGCTTTGTAAGTAAATACCACAACTTCTTTATCCATTTTTCACTTTCTGCGATGTTGAACTTGTACTGTAAACGAGGTTCTTGTAAACAGAGGCGTCCCAAACTTTGGGGTGGCTGTGTCTTTTTGATTTTAATTTCCCTAAGCTATAGGACCATAAGTGGAAGTGCCCTAGGCTCTGTTGCTTTGTTTTTTAGATGTTTCAGGAAACACCATACACTTCTCCCGAGTGTCTGTTGGCAATTTACATCCCGCCCATCAGCATAACAAGGCTCCCAGTTCTCCATGGCCTGTCCTGCCTTTCTGGATTTTACACTTTTTTCAGATGGCCCTTTTGACCGGGGGGAAGTGAGACTTCATTGTAGTGCAGATTTCCTTTGCAAGCTTGCTTGGTTGGCCAAAAAGGGCGTATGCGTTTTTTCCTGAATATATTCAGGAAAAAACGCATACGCCCTTTTTGGCCAAGTGCATCATTGTGGACGTTCTGCCTCTTTTCCTATGCTTTCAATGCAATTCCAGTCTACCTCCTGAAATCGGTTTCCTGCAATTCTGCCCCGCTTTCAAGTCCTCTTGGCAGCCTTACTTCAGTATATTTTTGGACGATAGCTGTCATTTATAACTCTGCAGGTTTGTGAATTACAGTGCCCCTGAGCTCCTTTCTTCAACTCGCTTTCTTTTGAGCTGGCCGCAACACCGCAGGATGGCTTCAGGCCCTAATCTGGTTCCGGCACGGCACGCTGAGCCTTTGGTTAATTCCTCTTCCTGGTGGGAAATGAGAGTTAAATTTGCCCGTCCAGACACCTCCAGCTAGTCTCTCATTGGTTCTCGCTATTCCTGTTCATCTTCCGCAGAAATTGCAAACTGGGCCAAACAGGAGGTTAAAGGGACTGACTCTCCAAGTCGGGAGGGTGTTAGTAAAGCGTCTGGAATGTTGCACCCGAGTACCAGGGTACGAAAACTGAGACATATTTGAACACGTCTCCCGATCACATGGTTGATCATACTCTAGGTTCCACATGCATGTTTTAGCTGAAGGAAGAATACCTTAAACCTGGGTAGTTGAAACCCGTGGAATGGGTACCATGCAATATGACTTCAAAGGGTCTTCATTTGCTCACCGAACCTCTCCAATCCTATCACTGCTGCGTTTATGCCCCTGTACACATGCTTGATTCTCTTTCGGAGACATAGCAATCCATAGGTTTTAAGATACTTACTAGTCAGGTACATTCTTAGGCATTTAATATGCGGTGTTGAGTCCATTTCGTTGAGCAAGGAGTAGCTCTTGTCTATTCCATATTTGGCTTAAGGAACTTTATCTGTGCTCATTTCAATCTCTGGTTTTATGCAGCACCCCAACTCACCTTTCCCCTTAAGCAAGCATAAGTTGGTTTTCTAAATTTGAGACCCTGTTCTGTTCTGTAATTCAGTTCCTGTGTAGCCAAGTTTACATTCCGTGTATTACTGATATCTTATGATGGTTCTTTTTCTGTGTGACTTATTTCAGTTAGAATCATCATACCTGAATCCACTCATTGTGCTGCTAAGGGCCTGATGACATAGATTTCATTGCTGAGTGATATTGCTTTGTAAGTAAATACCACAACTTCTTTATCCATTTTTCACTTTCTGCGATGTTGAACTTGTACTGTAAACGAGGTTCTTGTAAACAGAGGCGTCCCAAACTTTGGGGTGGCTGTGTCTTTTTGATTTTAATTTCCCTAAGCTATAGGACCATAAGTGGAAGTGCCCTAGGCTCTGTTGCTTTGTTTTTTAGATGTTTCAGGAAACACCATACACTTCTCCCGAGTGTCTGTTGGCAATTTACATCCCGCCCATCAGCATAACAAGGCTCCCAGTTCTCCATGGCCTGTCCTGTCTTTCTGGATTTTACACTTTTTTCAGATGGCCCTTTTGACCGGGGGGAAGTGAGACTTCATTGTAGTGCAGATTTCCTTTGCAAGCTTGCTTGGTTGGCCAAAAAGGGCGTATGCGTTTTTTCCTGAATATATTCAGGAAAAAACGCATACGCCCTTTTTGGCCAAGTGCATCATTGTGGACGTTCTGCCTCTTTTCCTATGCTTTCAATGCAATTCCAGTCTACCTCCTGAAATCGGTTTCCTGCAATTCTGCCCCGCTTTCAAGTCCTCTTGGCAGCCTTACTTCAGTATATTTTTGGACGATAGCTGTCATTTATAACTCTGCAGGTTTGTGAATTACAGTGCCCCTGAGCTCCTTTCTTTAACTCGCTTTCTTTTGAGCTGGCCGCAACACCGCAGGATGGCTTCAGGCCCTAATCTGGTTCCGGCACGGCACGCTGAGCCTTTGGTTAATTCCTCTTCCTGGTGGGAAATGAGAGTTAAATTTGCCCGTCCAGACACCTCCAGCTAGTCTCTCATTGGTTCTCGCTATTCCTGTTCATCTTCCGCAGAAATTGCAAACTGGGCCAAACAGGAGGTTAAAGGGACTGACTCTCCAAGTCGGGAGGGTGTTAGTAAAGCGTCTGGAATGTTGCACCCGAGTACCAGGGTACGAAAACTGAGACATATTTGAACACGTCTCCCGATCACATGGTTGATCATACTCTAGGTTCCACATGCATGTTTTAGCTGAAGGAAGAATACCTTAAACCTGGGTAGTTGAAACCCGTGGAATGGGTACCATGCAATATGACTTCAAAGGGTCTTCATTTGCTCACCGAACCTCTCCAATCCTATCACTGCTGCGTTTATGCCCCTGTACACATGCTTGATTCTCTTTCGGAGACATAGCAATCCATAGGTTTTAAGATACTTACTAGTCAGGTACATTCTTAGGCATTTAATATGCGGTGTTGAGTCCATTTCGTTGAGCAAGGAGTAGCTCTTGTCTATTCCATATTTGGCTTAAGGAACTTTATCTGTGCTCATTTCAATCTCTGGTTTTATGCAGCACCCCAACTCACCTTTCCCCTTAAGCAAGCATAAGTTGGTTTTCTAAATTTGAGACCCTGTTCTGTTCTGTAATTCAGTTCCTGTGTAGCCAAGTTTAAATTCCGTGTATTACTGATATCTTATGATGTTTCTTTTTCTGTGTGACTTATTTCAGTTAGAATCATCATACCTGAATCCACTCATTGTGCTGCTAAGGGCCTGATGACATAGATTTCATTGCTGAGTGATATTGCTTTGTAAGTAAATACCACAACTTCTTTATCCATTTTTCACTTTCTGCGATGTTGAACTTGTACTGTAAACGAGGTTCTTGTAAACAGAGGCGTCCCAAACTTTGGGGTGGCTGTGTCTTTTTGATTTTAATTTCCCTAAGCTATAGGACCATAAGTGGAAGTGCCCTAGGCTCTGTTGCTTTGTTTTTTAGATGTTTCAGGAAACACCATACACTTCTCCCGAGTGTCTGTTGGCAATTTACATCCCGCCCATCAGCATAACAAGGCTCCCAGTTCTCCATGGCCTGTCCTGCCTTTCTGGATTTTACACTTTTTTCAGATGGCCCTTTTGACCGGGGGGAAGTGAGACTTCATTGTAGTGCAGATTTCCTTTGCAAGCTTGCTTGGTTGGCCAAAAAGGGCGTATGCGTTTTTTCCTGAATATATTCAGGAAAAAACGCATACGCCCTTTTTGGCCAAGTGCATCATTGTGGCCGTTCTGCCTCTTTTCCTATGCTTTCAATGCAATTCCAGTCTACCTCCTGAAATCGGTTTCCTGCAATTCTGCCCCGCTTTCAAGTCCTCTTGGCAGCCTTACTTCAGTATATTTTTGGACGATAGCTGTCATTTATAACTCTGCAGGTTTGTGAATTACAGTGCCCCTGAGCTCCTTTCTTCAACTCGCTTTCTTTTGAGCTGGCCGCAACACCGCAGGATGGCTTCAGGCCCTAATCTGGTTCCGGCACGGCACGCTGAGCCTTTGGTTAATTCCTCTTCCTGGTGGGAAATGAGAGTTAAATTTGCCCGTCCAGACACCTCCAGCTAGTCTCTCATTGGTTCTCGCTATTCCTGTTCATCTTCCGCAGAAATTGCAAACTGGGCCAAACAGGAGGTTAAAGGGACTGACTCTCCAAGTCGGGAGGGTGTTAGTAAAGCGTCTGGAATGTTGCACCCGAGTACCAGGGTACGAAAACTGAGACATATTTGAACACGTCTCCCGATCACATGGTTGATCATACTCTAGGTTCCACATGCATGTTTTAGCTGAAGGAAGAATACCTTAAACCTGGGTAGTTGAAACCCGTGGAATGGGTACCATGCAATATGACTTCAAAGGGTCTTCATTTGCTCACCGAACCTCTCCAATCCTATCACTGCTGCGTTTATGCCCCTGTACACATGCTTGATTCTCTTTCGGAGACATAGCAATCCATAGGTTTTAAGATACTTACTAGTCAGGTACATTCTTAGGCATTTAATATGCGGTGTTGAGTCCATTTCGTTGAGCAAGGAGTAGCTCTTGTCTATTCCATATTTGGCTTAAGGAACTTTATCTGTGTTCATTTCAATCTCTGGTTTTATGCAGCACCCCAACTCACCTTTCCCCTTAAGCAAGCATAAGTTGGTTTTCTAAATTTGAGACCCTGTTCTGTTCTGTAATTCAGTTCCTGTGTAGCCAAGTTTACATTCCATGTATTACTGATATGTTATGATGTTTCTTTTTCTGTGTGACTTATTTCAGTTAGAATCATCATACCTGAATCCACTCATTGTGCTGCTAAGGGCCTGATGACATAGATTTCATTGCTGAGTGATATTGCTTTGTAAGTAAATACCACAACTTCTTTATCCATTTTTCACTTTCTGCGATGTTGAACTTGTACTGTAAACGAGGTTCTTGTAAACAGAGGCGTCCCAAACTTTGGGGTGGCTGTGTCTTTTTGATTTTAATTTCCCTAAGCTATAGGACCATAAGTGGAAGTGCCCTAGGCTCTGTTGCTTTGTTTTTTAGATGTTTCAGGAAACACCATACACTTCTCCCGAGTGTCTGTTGGCAATTTACATCCCGCCCATCAGCATAACAAGGCTCCCAGTTCTCCATGGCCTGTCCTGCCTTTCTGGATTTTACACTTTTTTCAGATGGCCCTTTTGACCGGGGGGAAGTGAGACTTCATTGTAGTGCAGATTTCCTTTGCAAGCTTGCTTGGTTGGCCAAAAAGGGCGTATGCGTTTTTTCCTGAATATATTCAGGAAAAAACGCATACGCCCTTTTTGGCCAAGTGCATCATTGTGGACGTTCTGCCTCTTTTCCTATGCTTTCAATGCAATTCCAGTCTACCTCCTGAAATCGGTTTCCTGCAATTCTGCCCCGCTTTCAAGTCCTCTTGGCAGCCTTACTTCAGTATATTTTTGGACGATAGCTGTCATTTATAACTCTGCAGGTTTGTGAATTACAGTGCCCCTGAGCTCCTTTCTTCAACTCGCTTTCTTTTGAGCTGGCCGCAACACCGCAGGATGGCTTCAGGCCCTAATCTGGTTCCGGCACGGCACGCTGAGCCTTTGGTTAATTCCTCTTCCTGGTGGGAAATGAGAGTTAAATTTGCCCGTCCAGACACCTCCAGCTAGTCTCTCATTGGTTCTCGCTATTCCTGTTCATCTTCCGCAGAAATTGCAAACTGGGCCAAACAGGAGGTTAAAGGGACTGACTCTCCAAGTCGGGAGGGTGTTAGTAAAGCGTCTGGAATGTTGCACCCGAGTACCAGGGTACGAAAACTGAGACATATTTGAACACGTCTCCCGATCACATGGTTGATCATACTCTAGGTTCCACATGCATGTTTTAGCTGAAGGAAGAATACCTTAAACCTGGGTAGTTGAAACCCGTGGAATGGGTACCATGCAATATGACTTCAAAGGGTCTTCATTTGCTCACCGAACCTCTCCAATCCTATCACTGCTGCGTTTATGCCCCTGTACACATGCTTGATTCTCTTTCGGAGACATAGCAATCCATAGGTTTTAAGATACTTACTAGTCAGGTACATTCTTAGGCATTTAATATGCGGTGTTGAGTCCATTTCGTTGAGCAAGGAGTAGCTCTTGTCTATTCCATATTTGGCTTAAGGAACTTTATCTGTGCTGATTTCAATCTCTGGTTTTATGCAGCACCCCAACTCACCTTTCCCCTTAAGCAAGCATAAGTTGGTTTTCTAAATTTGAGACCCTGTTCTGTTCTGTAATTCAGTTCCTGTGTAGCCAAGTTTACATTCCGTGTATTACTGATATCTTATGATGTTTCTTTTTCTGTGTGACTTATTTCAGTTAGAATCATCATACCTGAATCCACTCATTGTGCTGCTAAGGGCCTGATGACATAGATTTCATTGCTGAGTGATATTGCTTTGTAAGTAAATACCACAACTTCTTTATCCATTTTTCACTTTCTGCGATGTTGAACTTGTACTGTAAACGAGGTTCTTGTAAACAGAGGCGTCCCAAACTTTGGGGTGGCTGTGTCTTTTTGATTTTAATTTCCCTAAGCTATAGGACCATAAGTGGAAGTGCCCTAGGCTCTGTTGCTTTGTTTTTTAGATGTTTCAGGAAACACCATACACTTCTCCCGAGTGTCTGTTGGCAATTTACATCCCGCCCATCAGCATAACAAGGCTCCCAGTTCTCCATGGCCTGTCCTGCCTTTCTGAATTTTACACTTTTTTCAGATGGCCCTTTTGACCGGGGGGAAGTGAGACTTCATTGTAGTGTAGATTTCCTTTGCAAGCTTGCTTGGTTGGCCAAAAAGGGCGTATGCGTTTTTTCCTGAATATATTCAGGAAAAAACGCATACGCCCTTTTTGGCCAAGTGCATCATTGTGGACGTTCTGCCTCTTTTCCTATGCTTTCAATGCAATTCCAGTCTACCTCCTGAAATCGGTTTCCTGCAATTCTGCCCCGCTTTCAAGTCCTCTTGGCAGCCTTACTTCAGTATATTTTTGGACGATAGCTGTCATTTATAACTCTGCAGGTTTGTGAATTACAGTGCCCCTGAGCTCCTTTCTTCAACTCGCTTTCTTTTGAGCTGGCCGCAACACCGCAGGATGGCTTCAGGCCCTAATCTGGTTCCGGCACGGCACGCTGAGCCTTTGGTTAATTCCTCTTCCTGGTGGGAAATGAGAGTTAAATTTGCCCGTCCAGACACCTCCAGCTAGTCTCTCATTGGTTCTCGCTATTCCTGTTCATCTTCCGCAGAAATTGCAAACTGGGCCAAACAGGAGGTTAAAGGGACTGACTCTCCAAGTCGGGAGGGTGTTAGTAAAGCGTCTGGAATGTTGCACCCGAGTACCAGGGTACGAAAACTGAGACATATTTGAACACGTCTCCCGATCACATGGTTGATCATACTCTAGGTTCCACATGCATGTTTTAGCTGAAGGAAGAATACCTTAAACCTGGGTAGTTGAAACCCGTGGAATGGGTACCATGCAATATGACTTCAAAGGGTCTTCATTTGCTCACCGAACCTCTCCAATCCTATCACTGCTGCGTTTATGCCCCTGTACACATGCTTGATTCTCTTTCGGAGACATAGCAATCCATAGGTTTTAAGATACTTACTAGTCAGGTACATTCTTAGGCATTTAATATGCGGTGTTGAGTCCATTTCGTTGAGCAAGGAGTAGCTCTTGTCTATTCCATATTTGGCTTAAGGAACTTTATCTGTGCTCATTTCAATCTCTGGTTTTATGCAGCACCCCAACTCACCTTTCCCCTTAAGCAAGCATAAGTTGGTTTTCTAAATTTGAGACCCTGTTCTGTTCTGTAATTCAGTTCCTGTGTAGCCAAGTTTACATTCCGTGTATTACTGATATCTTATGATGTTTCTTTTTCTGTGTGACTTATTTCAGTTAGAATCATCATACCTGAATCCACTCATTGTGCTGCTAAGTTCCTGATGACATAGATTTCATTGCTGAGTGATATTGCTTTGTAAGTAAATACCACAACTTCTTTATCCATTTTTCACTTTCTGCGATGTTGAACTTGTACGGTAAACGAGGTTCTTGTAAACAGAGGCGTCCCAAACTTTGGGGTGGCTGTGTCTTTTTGATTTTAATTTCCCTAAGCTATAGGACCATAAGTGGAAGTGCCCTAGGCTCTGTTGCTTTGTTTTTTAGATGTTTCAGGAAACACCATACACTTCTCCCGAGTGTCTGTTGGCAATTTACATCCCGCCCATCAGCATAACAAGGCTCCCAGTTCTCCATGGCCTGTCCTGCCTTTCTGGATTTTACACTTTTTTCAGATGGCCCTTTTGACCGGGAGGAAGTGAGACTTCATTGTAGTGCAGATTTCCTTTGCAAGCTTGCTTGGTTGGCCAAAAAGGGCGTATGCGTTTTTTCCTGAATATATTCAGGAAAAAACGCATACGCCCTTTTTGGCCAAGTGCATCATTGTGGACGTTCTGCCTCTTTTCCTATGCTTTCAATGCAATTCCAGTCTGCCTCCTGAAATCGGTTTCCTGCAATTCTGCCCCGCTTTCAAGTCCTCTTGGCAGCCTTACTTCAGTATATTTTTGGACGATAGCTGTCATTTATAACTCTGCAGGTTTGTGAATTACAGTGCCCCTGAGCTCCTTTCTTCAACTCGCTTTCTTTTGAGCTGGCCGCAACACCGCAGGATGGCTTCAGGCCCTAATCTGGTTCCGGCACGGCACGCTGAGCCTTTGGTTAATTCCTCTTCCTGGTGGGAAATGAGAGTTAAATTTGCCCGTCCAGACACCTTCCAGCTAGTCTCTCATTGGTTCTCGCTATTCCTGTTCATCTTCCGCAGAAATTGCAAACTGGGCCAAACAGGAGGTTAAAGGGACTGACTCTCCAAGTCGGGAGGGTGTTAGTAAAGCGTCTGGAATGTTGCACCCGAGTACCAGGGTACGAAAACTGAGACATATTTGAACACGTCTCCCGATCACATGGTTGATCATACTCTAGGTTCCACATGCATGTTTTAGCTGAAGGAAGAATACCTTAAACCTGGGTAGTTGAAACCCGTGGAATGGGTACCATGCAATATGACTTCAAAGGGTCTTCATTTGCTCACCGAACCTCTCCAATCCTATCACTGCTGCGTTTATGCCCCTGTACACATGCTTGATTCTCTTTCGGAGACATAGCAATCCATAGGTTTTAAGATACTTACTAGTCAGGTACATTCTTAGGCATTTAATATGCGGTGTTGAGTCCATTTCGTTGAGCAAGGAGTAGCTCTTGTCTATTCCATATTTGGCTTAAGGAACTTTATCTGTGCTCATTTCAATCTCTGGTTTTATGCAGCACCCCAACTCACCTTTCCCCTTAAGCAAGCATAAGTTGGTTTTCTAAATTTGAGACCCTGTTCTGTTCTGTAATTCAGTTCCTGTGTAGCCAAGTTTACATTCCGTGTATTACTGATATCTTATGATGGTTCTTTTTCTGTGTGACTTATTTCAGTTAGAATCATCATACCTGAATCCACTCATTGTGCTGCTAAGGGCCTGATGACATAGATTTCATTGCTGAGTGATATTGCTTTGTAAGTAAATACCACAACTTCTTTATCCATTTTTCACTTTCTGCGATGTTGAACTTGTACTGTAAACGAGGTTCTTGTAAACAGAGGCGTCCCAAACTTTGGGGTGGCTGTGTCTTTTTGATTTTAATTTCCCTAAGCTATAGGACCATAAGTGGAAGTGCCCTAGGCTCTGTTGCTTTGTTTTTTAGATGTTTCAGGAAACACCATACACTTCTCCCGAGTGTCTGTTGGCAATTTACATCCCGCCCATCAGCATAACAAGGCTCCCAGTTCTCCATGGCCTGTCCTGCCTTTCTGGATTTTACACTTTTTTCAGATGGCCCTTTTGACCGGGGGGAAGTGAGACTTCATTGTAGTGCAGATTTCCTTTGCAAGCTTGCTTGGTTGGCCAAAAAGGGCGTATGCGTTTTTTCCTGAATATATTCAGGAAAAAACGCATACGCCCTTTTTGGCCAAGTGCATCATTGTGGACGTTCTGCCTCTTTTCCTATGCTTTCAATGCAATTCCAGTCTACCTCCTGAAATCGGTTTCCTGCAATTCTGCCCCGCTTTCAAGTCCTCTTGGCAGCCTTACTTCAGTATATTTTTGGACGATAGCTGTCATTTATAACTCTGCAGGTTTGTGAATTACAGTGCCCCTGAGCTCCTTTCTTCAACTCGCTTTCTTTTGAGCTGGCCGCAACACCGCAGGATGGCTTCAGGCCCTAATCTGGTTCCGGCACGGCACGCTGAGCCTTTGGTTAATTCCTCTTCCTGGTGGGAAATGAGAGTTAAATTTGCCCGTCCAGACACCTCCAGCTAGTCTCTCATTGGTTCTCGCTATTCCTGTTCATCTTCCGCAGAAATTGCAAACTGGGCCAAACAGGAGGTTAAAGGGACTGACTCTCCAAGTCGGGAGGGTGTTAGTAAAGCGTCTGGAATGTTGCACCCGAGTACCAGGGTACGAAAACTGAGACATATTTGAACACGTCTCCCGATCACATGGTTGATCATACTCTAGGTTCCACATGCATGTTTTAGCTGAAGGAAGAATACCTTAAACCTGGGTAGTTGAAACCCGTGGAATGGGTACCATGCAATATGACTTCAAAGGGTCTTCATTTGCTCACCGAACCTCTCCAATCCTATCACTGCTGCGTTTATGCCCCTGTACACATGCTTGATTCTCTTTCGGAGACATAGCAATCCATAGGTTTTAAGATACTTACTAGTCAGGTACATTCTTAGGCATTTAATATGCGGTGTTGAGTCCATTTCGTTGAGCAAGGAGTAGCTCTTGTCTATTCCATATTTGGCTTAAGGAACTTTATCTGTGCTCATTTCAATCTCTGGTTTTATGCAGCACCCCAACTCACCTTTCCCCTTAAGCAAGCATAAGTTGGTTTTCTAAATTTGAGACCCTGTTCTGTTCTGTAATTCAGTTCCTGTGTAGCCAAGTTTACATTCCGTGTATTACTGATATCTTATGATGTTTCTTTTTCTGTGTGACTTATTTCAGTTAGAATCATCATACCTGAATCCACTCATTGTGCTGCTAAGGGCCTGATGACATAGATTTCATTGCTGAGTGATATTGCTTTGTAAGTAAATACCACAACTTCTTTATCCATTTTTCACTTTCTGCGATGTTGAACTTGTACGGTAAACGAGGTTCTTGTAAACAGAGGCGTCCCAAACTTTGGGGTGGCTGTGTCTTTTTGATTTTAATTTCCCTAAGCTATAGGACCATAAGTGGAAGTGCCCTAGGCTCTGTTGCTTTGTTTTTTAGATGTTTCAGGAAACACCATACACTTCTCCCGAGTGTCTGTTGGCAATTTACATCCCGCCCATCAGCATAACAAGGCTCCCAGTTCTCCATGGCCTGTCCTGCCTTTCTGGATTTTACACTTTTTTCAGATGGCCCTTTTGACCGGGAGGAAGTGAGACTTCATTGTAGTGCAGATTTCCTTTGCAAGCTTGCTTGGTTGGCCAAAAAGGGCGTATGCGTTTTTTCCTGAATATATTCAGGAAAAAACGCATACGCCCTTTTTGGCCAAGTGCATCATTGTGGACGTTCTGCCTCTTTTCCTATGCTTTCAATGCAATTCCAGTCTGCCTCCTGAAATCGGTTTCCTGCAATTCTGCCCCGCTTTCAAGTCCTCTTGGCAGCCTTACTTCAGTATATTTTTGGACGATAGCTGTCATTTATAACTCTGCAGGTTTGTGAATTACAGTGCCCCTGAGCTCCTTTCTTCAACTCGCTTTCTTTTGAGCTGGCCGCAACACCGCAGGATGGCTTCAGGCCCTAATCTGGTTCCGGCACGGCACGCTGAGCCTTTGGTTAATTCCTCTTCCTGGTGGGAAATGAGAGTTAAATTTGCCCGTCCAGACACCTTCCAGCTAGTCTCTCATTGGTTCTCGCTATTCCTGTTCATCTTCCGCAGAAATTGCAAACTGGGCCAAACAGGAGGTTAAAGGGACTGACTCTCCAAGTCGGGAGGGTGTTAGTAAAGCGTCTGGAATGTTGCACCCGAGTACCAGGGTACGAAAACTGAGACATATTTGAACACGTCTCCCGATCACATGGTTGATCATACTCTAGGTTCCACATGCATGTTTTAGCTGAAGGAAGAATACCTTAAACCTGGGTAGTTGAAACCCGTGGAATGGGTACCATGCAATATGACTTCAAAGGGTCTTCATTTGCTCACCGAACCTCTCCAATCCTATCACTGCTGCGTTTATGCCCCTGTACACATGCTTGATTCTCTTTCGGAGACATAGCAATCCATAGGTTTTAAGATACTTACTAGTCAGGTACATTCTTAGGCATTTAATATGCGGTGTTGAGTCCATTTCGTTGAGCAAGGAGTAGCTCTTGTCTATTCCATATTTGGCTTAAGGAACTTTATCTGTGCTCATTTCAATCTCTGGTTTTATGCAGCACCCCAACTCACCTTTACCCTTAAGCAAGCATAAGTTGGTTTTCTAAATTTGAGACCCTGTTCTGTTCTGTAATTCAGTTCCTGTGTAGCCAAGTTTACATTCCGTGTATTACTGATATCTTATGATGTTTCTTTTTCTGTGTGACTTATTTCAGTTAGAATCATCATACCTGAATCCACTCATTGTGCTGCTAAGGGCCTGATGACATAGATTTCATTGCTGAGTGATATTGCTTTGTAAGTAAATACCACAACTTCTTTATCCATTTTTCACTTTCTGCGATGTTGAACTTGTACTGTAAACGAGGTTCTTGTAAACAGAGGCGTCCCAAACTTTGGGGTGGCTGTGTCTTTTTGATTTTAATTTCCCTAAGCTATAGGACCATAAGTGGAAGTGCCCTAGGCTCTGTTGCTTTGTTTTTTAGATGTTTCAGGAAACACCATACACTTCTCCCGAGTGTCTGTTGGCAATTTACATCCCGCCCATCAGCATAACAAGGCTCCCAGTTCTCCATGGCCTGTCCTGCCTTTCTGGATTTTACACTTTTTTCAGATGGCCCTTTTGACCGGGGGGAAGTGAGACTTCATTGTAGTGTAGATTTCCTTTGCAAGCTTGCTTGGTTGGCCAAAAAGGGCGTATGCGTTTTTTCCTGAATATATTCAGGAAAAAACGCATACGCCCTTTTTGGCCAAGTGCATCATTGTGGACGTTCTGCCTCTTTTCCTATGCTTTCAATGCAATTCCAGTCTACCTCCTGAAATCGGTTTCCTGCAATTCTGCCCCGCTTTCAAGTCCTCTTGGCAGCCTTACTTCAGTATATTTTTGGACAATAGCTGTCATTTATAACTCTGCAGGTTTGTGAATTACAGTGCCCCTGAGCTCCTTTCTTCAACTCGCTTTCTTTTGAGCTGGCCGCAACACCGCAGGATGGCTTCAGGCCCTAATCTGGTTCCGGCACGGCACGCTGAGCCTTTGGTTAATTCCTCTTCCTGGTGGGAAATGAGAGTTAAATTTGCCCGTCCAGACACCTCCAGCTAGTCTCTCATTGGTTCTCGCTATTCCTGTTCATCTTCCGCAGAAATTGCAAACTGGGCCAAACAGGAGGTTAAAGGGACTGACTCTCCAAGTCGGGAGGGTGTTAGTAAAGCGTCTGGAATGTTGCACCCGAGTACCAGGGTACGAAAACTGAGACATATTTGAACACGTCTCCCGATCACATGGTTGATCATACTCTAGGTTCCACATGCATGTTTTAGCTGAAGGAAGAATACCTTAAACCTGGGTAGTTGAAACCCGTGGAATGGGTACCATGCAATATGACTTCAAAGGGTCTTCATTTGCTCACCGAACCTCTCCAATCCTATCACTGCTGCGTTTATGCCCCTGTACACATGCTTGATTCTCTTTCGGAGACATAGCAATCCATAGGTTTTAAGATACTTACTAGTCAGGTACATTCTTAGGCATTTAATATGCGGTGTTGAGTCCATTTCGTTGAGCAAGGAGTAGCTCTTGTCTATTCCATATTTGGCTTAAGGAACTTTATCTGTGCTCATTTCAATCTCTGGTTTTATGCAGCACCCCAACTCACCTTTCCCCTTAAGCAAGCATAAGTTGGTTTTCTAAATTTGAGACCCTGTTCTGTTCTGTAATTCAGTTCCTGTGTAGCCAAGTTTACATTCCGTGTATTACTGATATCTTATGATGTTTCTTTTTCTGTGTGACTTATTTCAGTTAGAATCATCATACCTGAATCCACTCATTGTGCTGCTAAGGGCCTGATGACATAGATTTCATTGCTGAGTGATATTGCTTTGTAAGTAAATACCACAACTTCTTTATCCATTTTTCACTTTCTGCGATGTTGAACTTGTACTGTAAACGAGGTTCTTGTAAACAGAGGCGTCCCAAACTTTGGGGTGGCTGTGTCTTTTTGATTTTAATTTCCCTAAGCTATAGGACCATAAGTGGAAGTGCCCTAGGCTCTGTTGCTTTGTTTTTTAGATGTTTCAGGAAACACCATACACTTCTCCCGAGTGTCTGTTGGCAATTTACATCCCGCCCATCAGCATAACAAGGCTCCCAGTTCTCCATGGCCTGTCCTGCCTTTCTGGATTTTACACTTTTTTCAGATGGCCCTTTTGACCGGGGGGAAGTGAGACTTCATTGTAGTGTAGATTTCCTTTGCAAGCTTGCTTGGTTGGCCAAAAAGGGCGTATGCGTTTTTTCCTGAATATATTCAGGAAAAAACGCATACGCCCTTTTTGGCCAAGTGCATCATTGTGGACGTTCTGCCTCTTTTCCTATGCTTTCAATGCAATTCCAGTCTACCTCCTGAAATCGGTTTCCTGCAATTCTGCCCCGCTTTCAAGTCCTCTTGGCAGCCTTACTTCAGTATATTTTTGGACGATAGCTGTCATTTATAACTCTGCAGGTTTGTGAATTACAGTGCCCCTGAGCTCCTTTCTTCAACTCGCTTTCTTTTGAGCTGGCCGCAACACCGCAGGATGGCTTCAGGCCCTAATCTGGTTCCGGCACGGCACGCTGAGCCTTTGGTTAATTCCTCTTCCTGGTGGGAAATGAGAGTTAAATTTGCCCGTCCAGACACCTCCAGCTAGTCTCTCATTGGTTCTCGCTATTCCTGTTCATCTTCCGCAGAAATTGCAAACTGGGCCAAACAGGAGGTTAAAGGGACTGACTCTCCAAGTCGGGAGGGTGTTAGTAAAGCGTCTGGAATGTTGCACCCGAGTACCAGGGTACGAAAACTGAGACATATTTGAACACGTCTCCCGATCACATGGTTGATCATACTCTAGGTTCCACATGCATGTTTTAGCTGAAGGAAGAATACCTTAAACCTGGGTAGTTGAAACCCGTGGAATGGGTACCATGCAATATGACTTCAAAGGGTCTTCATTTGCTCACCGAACCTCTCCAATCCTATCACTGCTGCGTTTATGCCCCTGTACACATGCTTGATTCTCTTTCGGAGACATAGCAATCCATAGGTTTTAAGATACTTACTAGTCAGGTACATTCTTAGGCATTTAATATGCGGTGTTGAGTCCATTTCGTTGAGCAAGGAGTAGCTCTTGTCTATTCCATATTTGGCTTAAGGAACTTTATCTGTGCTCATTTCAATCTCTGGTTTTATGCAGCACCCCAACTCACCTTTCCCCTTAAGCAAGCATAAGTTGGTTTTCTAAATTTGAGACCCTGTTCTGTTCTGTAATTCAGTTCCTGTGGAGCCAAGTTTACATTCCGTGTATTACTGATATCTTATGATGTTTCTTTTTCTGTGTGACTTATTTCAGTTAGAATCATCATACCTGAATCCACTCATTGTGCTGCTAAGGGCCTGATGACATAGATTTCATTGCTGAGTGATATTGCTTTGTAAGTAAATACCACAACTTCTTTATCCAGTTTTCACTTTCTGCGATGTTGAACTTGTACGGTAAACGAGGTTCTTGTAAACAGAGGCGTCCCAAACTTTGGGGTGGCTGTGTCTTTTTGATTTTAATTTCCCTAAGCTATAGGACCATAAGTGGAAGTGCCCTAGGCTCTGTTGCTTTGTTTTTTAGATGTTTCAGGAAACACCATACACTTCTCCCGAGTGTCTGTTGGCAATTTACATCCCGCCCATCAGCATAACAAGGCTCCCAGTTCTCCATGGCCTGTCCTGCCTTTCTGGATTTTACACTTTTTTCAGATGGCCCTTTTGACCGGGAGGAAGTGAGACTTCATTGTAGTGCAGATTTCCTTTGCAAGCTTGCTTGGTTGGCCAAAAAGGGCGTATGCGTTTTTTCCTGAATATATTCAGGAAAAAACGCATACGCCCTTTTTGGCCAAGTGCATCATTGTGGACGTTCTGCCTCTTTTCCTATGCTTTCAATGCAATTCCAGTCTGCCTCCTGAAATCGGTTTCCTGCAATTCTGCCCCGCTTTCAAGTCCTCTTGGCAGCCTTACTTCAGTATATTTTTGGACGATAGCTGTCATTTATAACTCTGCAGGTTTGTGAATTACAGTGCCCCTGAGCTCCTTTCTTCAACTCGCTTTCTTTTGAGCTGGCCGCAACACCGCAGGATGGCTTCAGGCCCTAATCTGGTTCCGGCACGGCACGCTGAGCCTTTGGTTAATTCCTCTTCCTGGTGGGAAATGAGAGTTAAATTTGCCCGTCCAGACACCTTCCAGCTAGTCTCTCATTGGTTCTCGCTATTCCTGTTCATCTTCCGCAGAAATTGCAAACTGGGCCAAACAGGAGGTTAAAGGGACTGACTCTCCAAGTCGGGAGGGTGTTAGTAAAGCGTCTGGAATGTTGCACCCGAGTACCAGGGTACGAAAACTGAGACATATTTGAACACGTCTCCCGATCACATGGTTGATCATACTCTAGGTTCCACATGCATGTTTTAGCTGAAGGAAGAATACCTTAAACCTGGGTAGTTGAAACCCGTGGAATGGGTACCATGCAATATGACTTCAAAGGGTCTTCATTTGCTCACCGAACCTCTCCAATCCTATCACTGCTGCGTTTATGCCCCTGTACACATGCTTGATTCTCTTTCGGAGACATAGCAATCCATAGGTTTTAAGATACTTACTAGTCAGGTACATTCTTAGGCATTTAATATGCGGTGTTGAGTCCATTTCGTTGAGCAAGGAGTAGCTCTTGTCTATTCCATATTTGGCTTAAGGAACTTTATCTGTGCTCATTTCAATCTCTGGTTTTATGCAGCACCCCAACTCACCTTTCCCCTTAAGCAAGCATAAGTTGGTTTTCTAAATTTGAGACCCTGTTCTGTTCTGTAATTCAGTTCCTGTGTAGCCAAGTTTACATTCCGTGTATTACTGATATCTTATGATGTTTCTTTTTCTGTGTGACTTATTTCAGTTAGAATCATCATACCTGAATCCACTCATTGTGCTGCTAAGGGCCTGATGACATAGATTTCATTGCTGAGTGATATTGCTTTGTAAGTAAATACCACAACTTCTTTATCCATTTTTCACTTTCTGCGATGTTGAACTTGTACTGTAAACGAGGTTCTTGTAAACAGAGGCGTCCCAAACTTTGGGGTGGCTGTGTCTTTTTGATTTTAATTTCCCTAAGCTATAGGACCATAAGTGGAAGTGCCCTAGGCTCTGTTGCTTTGTTTTTTAGATGTTTCAGGAAACACCATACACTTCTCCCGAGTGTCTGTTGGCAATTTACATCCCGCCCATCAGCATAACAAGGCTCCCAGTTCTCCATGGCCTGTCCTGCCTTTCTGGATTTTACACTTTTTTCAGATGGCCCTTTTGACCGGGGGGAAGTGAGACTTCATTGTAGTGCAGATTTCCTTTGCAAGCTTGCTTGGTTGGCCAAAAAGGGCGTATGCGTTTTTTCCTGAATATATTCAGGAAAAAACGCATACGCCCTTTTTGGCCAAGTGCATCATTGTGGACGTTCTGCCTCTTTTCCTATGCTTTCAATGCAATTCCAGTCTACCTCCTGAAATCGGTTTCCTGCAATTCTGCCCCGCTTTCAAGTCCTCTTGGCAGCCTTACTTCAGTATATTTTTGGACGATAGCTGTCATTTATAACTCTGCAGGTTTGTGAATTACAGTGCCCCTGAGCTCCTTTCTTCAACTCGCTTTCTTTTGAGCTGGCCGCAACACCGCAGGATGGCTTCAGGCCCTAATCTGGTTCCGGCACGGCACGCTGAGCCTTTGGTTAATTCCTCTTCCTGGTGGGAAATGAGAGTTAAATTTGCCCGTCCAGACACCTCCAGCTAGTCTCTCATTGGTTCTCGCTATTCCTGTTCATCTTCCGCAGAAATTGCAAACTGGGCCAAACAGGAGGTTAAAGGGACTGACTCTCCAAGTCGGGAGGGTGTTAGTAAAGCGTCTGGAATGTTGCACCCGAGTACCAGGGTACGAAAACTGAGACATATTTGAACACGTCTCCCGATCACATGGTTGATCATACTCTAGGTTCCACATGCATGTTTTAGCTGAAGGAAGAATACCTTAAACCTGGGTAGTTGAAACCCGTGGAATGGGTACCATGCAATATGACTTCAAAGGGTCTTCATTTGCTCACCGAACCTCTCCAATCCTATCACTGCTGCGTTTATGCCCCTGTACACATGCTTGATTCTCTTTCGGAGACATAGCAATCCATAGGTTTTAAGATACTTACTAGTCAGGTACATTCTTAGGCATTTAATATGCGGTGTTGAGTCCATTTCGTTGAGCAAGGAGTAGCTCTTGTCTATTCCATATTTGGCTTAAGGAACTTTATCTGTGCTCATTTCAATCTCTGGTTTTATGCAGCACCCCAACTCACCTTTCCCCTTAAGCAAGCATAAGTTGGTTTTCTAAATTTGAGACCCTGTTCTGTTCTGTAATTCAGTTCCTGTGTAGCCAAGTTTACATTCCGTGTATTACTGATATCTTATGATGTTTCTTTTTCTGTGTGACTTATTTCAGTTAGAATCATCATACCTGAATCCACTCATTGTGCTGCTAAGGGCCTGATGACATAGATTTCATTGCTGAGTGATATTGCTTTGTAAGTAAATACCACAACTTCTTTATCCATTTTTCACTTTCTGCGATGTTGAACTTGTACTGTAAACGAGGTTCTTGTAAACAGAGGCGTCCCAAACTTTGGGGTGGCTGTGTCTTTTTGATTTTAATTTCCCTAAGCTATAGGACCATAAGTGGAAGTGCCCTAGGCTCTGTTGCTTTGTTTTTTAGATGTTTCAGGAAACACCATACACTTCTCCCGAGTGTCTGTTGGCAATTTACATCCCGCCCATCAGCATAACAAGGCTCCCAGTTCTCCATGGCCTGTCCTGCCTTTCTGGATTTTACACTTTTTTCAGATGGCCCTTTTGACCGGGGGGAAGTGAGACTTCATTGTAGTGCAGATTTCCTTTGCAAGCTTGCTTGGTTGGCCAAAAAGGGCGTATGCGTTTTTTCCTGAATATATTCAGGAAAAAACGCATACGCCCTTTTTGGCCAAGTGCATCATTGTGGACGTTCTGCCTCTTTTCCTATGCTTTCAATGCAATTCCAGTCTACCTCCTGAAATCGGTTTCCTGCAATTCTGCCCCGCTTTCAAGTCCTCTTGGCAGCCTTACTTCAGTATATTTTTGGACGATAGCTGTCATTTATAACTCTGCAGGTTTGTGAATTACAGTGCCCCTGAGCTCCTTTCTTCAACTCGCTTTCTTTTGAGCTGGCCGCAACACCGCAGGATGGCTTCAGGCCCTAATCTGGTTCCGGCACGGCACGCTGAGCCTTTGGTTAATTCCTCTTCCTGGTGGGAAATGAGAGTTAAATTTGCCCGTCCAGACACCTCCAGCTAGTCTCTCATTGGTTCTCGCTATTCCTGTTCATCTTCCGCAGAAATTGCAAACTGGGCCAAACAGGAGGTTAAAGGGACTGACTCTCCAAGTCGGGAGGGTGTTAGTAAAGCGTCTGGAATGTTGCACCCGAGTACCAGGGTACAAAAACTGAGACATATTTGAACACGTCTCCCGATCACATGGTTGATCATACTCTAGGTTCCACATGCATGTTTTAGCTGAAGGAAGAATACCTTAAACCTGGGTAGTTGAAACCCGTGGAATGGGTACCATGCAATATGACTTCAAAGGGTCTTCATTTGCTCACCGAACCTCTCCAATCCTATCACTGCTGCGTTTATGCCCCTGTACACATGCTTGATTCTCTTTCGGAGACATAACAATCCATAGGTTTTAAGATACTTACTAGTCAGGTACATTCTTAGGCATTTAATATGCGGTGTTGAGTCCATTTCGTTGAGCAAGGAGTAGCTCTTGTCTATTCTATATTTGGCTTAAGGAACTTTATCTGTGTTCATTTCAATCTCTGGTTTTATGCAGCACCCCAACTCACCTTTCCCCTTAAGCAAGCATAAGTTGGTTTTCTAAATTTGAGACCCTGTTCTGTTCTGTAATTCAGTTCCTGTGTAGCCAAGTTTACATTCCGTGTATTACTGATATCTTATGATGGTTCTTTTTCTGTGTGACTTATTTCAGTTAGAATCATCATACCTGAATCCACTCATTGTGCTGCTAAGGGCCTGATGACATAGATTTCATTGCTGAGTGATATTGCTTTGTAAGTAAATACCACAACTTCTTTATCCATTTTTCACTTTCTGCGATGTTGAACTTGTACTGTAAACGAGGTTCTTGTAAACAGAGGCGTCCCAAACTTTGGGGTGGCTGTGTCTTTTTGATTTTAATTTCCCTAAGCTATAGGACCATAAGTGGAAGTGCCCTAGGCTCTGTTGCTTTGTTTTTTAGATGTTTCAGGAAACACCATACACTTCTCCCGAGTGTCTGTTGGCAATTTACATCCCGCCCATCAGCATAACAAGGCTCCCAGTTCTCCATGGCCTGTCCTGTCTTTCTGGATTTTACACTTTTTTCAGATGGCCCTTTTGACCGGGGGGAAGTGAGACTTCATTGTAGTGCAGATTTCCTTTGCAAGCTTGCTTGGTTGGCCAAAAAGGGCGTATGCGTTTTTTCCTGAATATATTCAGGAAAAAACGCATACGCCCTTTTTGGCCAAGTGCATCATTGTGGACGTTCTGCCTCTTTTCCTATGCTTTCAATGCAATTCCAGTCTACCTCCTGAAATCGGTTTCCTGCAATTCTGCCCCGCTTTCAAGTCCTCTTGGCAGCCTTACTTCAGTATATTTTTGGACGATAGCTGTCATTTATAACTCTGCAGGTTTGTGAATTACAGTGCCCCTGAGCTCCTTTCTTCAACTCGCTTTCTTTTGAGCTGGCCGCAACACCGCAGGATGGCTTCAGGCCCTAATCTGGTTCCGGCACGGCACGCTGAGCCTTTGGTTAATTCCTCTTCCTGGTGGGAAATGAGAGTTAAATTTGCCCGTCCAGACACCTCCAGCTAGTCTCTCATTGGTTCTCGCTATTCCTGTTCATCTTCCGCAGAAATTGCAAACTGGGCCAAACAGGAGGTTAAAGGGACTGACTCTCCAAGTCGGGAGGGTGTTAGTAAAGCGTCTGGAATGTTGCACCCGAGTACCAGGGTACGAAAACTGAGACATATTTGAACACGTCTCCCGATCACATGGTTGATCATACTCTAGGTTCCACATGCATGTTTTAGCTGAAGGAAGAATACCTTAAACCTGGGTAGTTGAAACCCGTGGAATGGGTACCATGCAATATGACTTCAAAGGGTCTTCATTTGCTCACCGAACCTCTCCAATCCTATCACTGCTGCGTTTATGCCCCTGTACACATGCTTGATTCTCTTTCAGAGACATAGCAATCCATAGGTTTTAAGATACTTACTAGTCAGGTACATTCTTAGGCATTTAATATGCGGTGTTGAGTCCATTTCGTTGAGCAAGGAGTAGCTCTTGTCTATTCCATATTTGGCTTAAGGAACTTTATCTGTGCTCATTTCAATCTCTGGTTTTATGCAGCACCCCAACTCACCTTTCCCCTTAAGCAAGCATAAGTTGGTTTTCTAAATTTGAGACCCTGTTCTGTTCTGTAATTCAGTTCCTGTGTAGCCAAGTTTACATTCCGTGTATTACTGATATCTTATGATGGTTCTTTTTCTGTGTGACTTATTTCAGTTAGAATCATCATACCTGAATCCACTCATTGTGCTGCTAAGGGCCTGATGACATAGATTTCATTGCTGAGTGATATTGCTTTGTAAGTAAATACCACAACTTCTTTATCCATTTTTCACTTTCTGCGATGTTGAACTTGTACGGTAAACGAGGTTCTTGTAAACAGAGGCGTCCCAAACTTTGGGGTGGCTGTGTCTTTTTGATTTTAATTTCCCTAAGCTATAGGACCATAAGTGGAAGTGCCCTAGGCTCTGTTGCTTTGTTTTTTAGATGTTTCAGGAAACACCATACACTTCTCCCGAGTGTCTGTTGGCAATTTACATCCCACCCATCAGCATAACAAGGCTCCCAGTTCTCCATGGCCTGTCCTGCCTTTCTGGATTTTACACTTTTTTCAGATGGCCCTTTTGACCGGGGGGAAGTGAGACTTCATTGTAGTGCAGATTTCCTTTGCAAGCTTGCTTGGTTGGCCAAAAAGGGCGTATGCGTTTTTTCCTGAATATATTCAGGAAAAAACGCATACGCCCTTTTTGGCCAAGTGCATCATTGTGGACGTTCTGCCTCTTTTCCTATGCTTTCAATGCAATTCCAGTCTACCTCCTGAAATCGGTTTCCTGCAATTCTGCCCCGCTTTCAAGTCCTCTTGGCAGCCTTACTTCAGTATATTTTTGGACGATAGCTGTCATTTATAACTCTGCAGGTTTGTGAATTACAGTGCCCCTGAGCTCCTTTCTTCAACTCGCTTTCTTTTGAGCTGGCCGCAACACCGCAGGATGGCTTCAGGCCCTAATCTGGTTCCGGCACGGCACGCTGAGCCTTTGGTTAATTCCTCTTCCTGGTGGGAAATGAGAGTTAAATTTGCCCGTCCAGACACCTCCAGCTAGTCTCTCATTGGTTCTCGCTATTCCTGTTCATCTTCCGCAGAAATTGCAAACTGGGCCAAACAGGAGGTTAAAGGGACTGACTCTCCAAGTCGGGAGGGTGTTAGTAAAGCGTCTGGAATGTTGCACCCGAGTACCAGGGTACGAAAACTGAGACATATTTGAACACGTCTCCCGATCACATGGTTGATCATACTCTAGGTTCCACATGCATGTTTTAGCTGAAGGAAGAATACCTTAAACCTGGGTAGTTGAAACCCGTGGAATGGGTACCATGCAATATGACTTCAAAGGGTCTTCATTTGCTCACCGAACCTCTCCAATCCTATCACTGCTGCGTTTATGCCCCTGTACACATGCTTGATTCTCTTTCGGAGACATAGCAATCCATAGGTTTTAAGATACTTACTAGTCAGGTACATTCTTAGGCATTTAATATGCGGTGTTGAGTCCATTTCGTTGAGCAAGGAGTAGCTCTTGTCTATTCCATATTTGGCTTAAGGAACTTTATCTGTGCTCATTTCAATCTCTGGTTTTATGCAGCACCCCAACTCACCTTTCCCCTTAAGCAAGCATAAGTTGGTTTTCTAAATTTGAGACCCTGTTCTGTTCTGTAATTCAGTTCCTGTGTAGCCAAGTTTACATTCCGTGTATTACTGATATCTTATGATGTTTCTTTTTCTGTGTGACTTATTTCAGTTAGAATCATCATACCTGAATCCACTCATTGTGCTGCTAAGGGCCTGATGACATAGATTTCATTGCTGAGTGATATTGCTTTGTAAGTAAATACCACAACTTCTTTATCCATTTTTCACTTTCTGCGATGTTGAACTTGTACTGTAAACGAGGTTCTTGTAAACAGAGGCGTCCCAAACTTTGGGGTGGCTGTGTCTTTTTGATTTTAATTTCCCTAAGCTATAGGACCATAAGTGGAAGTGCCCTAGGCTCTGTTGCTTTGTTTTTTAGATGTTTCAGGAAACACCATACACTTCTCCCGAGTGTCTGTTGGCAATTTACATCCCGCCCATCAGCATAACAAGGCTCCCAGTTCTCCATGGCCTGTCCTGCCTTTCTGGATTTTACACTTTTTTCAGATGGCCCTTTTGACCGGGGGGAAGTGAGACTTCATTGTAGTGCAGATTTCCTTTGCAAGCTTGCTTGGTTGGCCAAAAAGGGCGTATGCGTTTTTTCCTGAATATATTCAGGAAAAAACGCATACGCCCTTTTTGGCCAAGTGCATCATTGTGGACGTTCTGCCTCTTTTCCTATGCTTTCAATGCAATTCCAGTCTACCTCCTGAAATCGGTTTCCTGCAATTCTGCCCCGCTTTCAAGTCCTCTTGGCAGCCTTACTTCAGTATATTTTTGGACGATAGCTGTCATTTATAACTCTGCAGGTTTGTGAATTACAGTGCCCCTGAGCTCCTTTCTTCAACTCGCTTTCTTTTGAGCTGGCCGCAACACCGCAGGATGGCTTCAGGCCCTAATCTGGTTCCGGCACGGCACGCTGAGCCTTTGGTTAATTCCTCTTCCTGGTGGGAAATGAGAGTTAAATTTGCCCGTCCAGACACCTCCAGCTAGTCTCTCATTGGTTCTCGCTATTCCTGTTCATCTTCCGCAGAAATTGCAAACTGGGCCAAACAGGAGGTTAAAGGGACTGACTCTCCAAGTCGGGAGGGTGTTAGTAAAGCGTCTGGAATGTTGCACCCGAGTACCAGGGTACGAAAACTGAGACATATTTGAACACGTCTCCCGATCACATGGTTGATCATACTCTAGGTTCCACATGCATGTTTTAGCTGAAGGAAGAATACCTTAAACCTGGGTAGTTGAAACCCGTGGAATGGGTACCATGCAATATGACTTCAAAGGGTCTTCATTTGCTCACCGAACCTCTCCAATCCTATCACTGCTGCGTTTATGCCCCTGTACACATGCTTGATTCTCTTTCGGAGACATAGCAATCCATAGGTTTTAAGATACTTACTAGTCAGGTACATTCTTAGGCATTTAATATGCGGTGTTGAGTCCATTTCGTTGAGCAAGGAGTAGCTCTTGTCTATTCCATATTTGGCTTAAGGAACTTTATCTGTGCTCATTTCAATCTCTGGTTTTATGCAGCACCCCAACTCACCTTTCCCCTTAAGCAAGCATAAGTTGGTTTTCTAAATTTGAGACCCTGTTCTGTTCTGTAATTCAGTTCCTGTGTAGCCAAGTTTACATTCCGTGTATTACTGATATCTTATGATGGTTCTTTTTCTGTGTGACTTATTTCAGTTAGAATCATCATACCTGAATCCACTCATTGTGCTGCTAAGGGCCTGATGACATAGATTTCATTGCTGAGTGATATTGCTTTGTAAGTAAATACCACAACTTCTTTATCCATTTTTCACTTTCTGCGATGTTGAACTTGTACTGTAAACGAGGTTCTTGTAAACAGAGGCGTCCCAAACTTTGGGGTGGCTGTGTCTTTTTGATTTTAATTTCCCTAAGCTATAGGACCATAAGTGGAAGTGCCCTAGGCTCTGTTGCTTTGTTTTTTAGATGTTTCAGGAAACACCATACACTTCTCCCGAGTGTCTGTTGGCAATTTACATCCCGCCCATCAGCATAACAAGGCTCCCAGTTCTCCATGGCCTGTCCTGCCTTTCTGGATTTTACACTTTTTTCAGATGGCCCTTTTGACCGGGGGGAAGTGAGACTTCATTGTAGTGCAGATTTCCTTTGCAAGCTTGCTTGGTTGGCCAAAAAGGGCGTATGCGTTTTTTCCTGAATATATTCAGGAAAAAACACATACCCACTTTTTGGCCAACTGCATCATTGTGGACGTTCTGCCTCTTTTCCTATGCTTTCAATGCAATTCCAGTCTACCTCCTGAAATCGGTTTCCTGCAATTCTGTCCCGCTTTCAAGTCCTCTTGGCAGCCTTACTTCAGTATATTTTTGGACGATAGCTGTCATTTATAACTCTGCAGGTTTGTGAATTACAGTGCCCCTGAGCTCCTTTCTTCAACTCGCTTTCTTTTGAGCTGGCCGCAACACCGCAGGATGGCTTCAGGCCCTAATCTGGTTCCGGCACGGCACGCTGAGCCTTTGGTTAATTCCTCTTCCTGGTGGGAAATGAGAGTTAAATTTGCCCGTCCAGACACCTCCAGCTAGTCTCTCATTGGTTCTCGCTATTCCTGTTCATCTTCCGCAGAAATTGCAAACTGGGCCAAACAGGAGGTTAAAGGGACTGACTCTCCAAGTCGGGAGGGTGTTAGTAAAGCGTCTGGAATGTTGCACCCGAGTACCAGGGTACGAAAACTGAGACATATTTGAACACGTCTCCCGATCACATGGTTGATCATACTCTAGGTTCCACATGCATGTTTTAGCTGAAGGAAGAATACCTTAAACCTGGGTAGTTGAAACCCGTGGAATGGGTACCATGCAATATGACTTCAAAGGGTCTTCATTTGCTCACCGAACCTCTCCAATCCTATCACTGCTGCGTTTATGCCCCTGTACACATGCTTGATTCTCTTTCAGAGACATAGCAATCCATAGGTTTTAAGATACTTACTAGTCAGGTACATTCTTAGGCATTTAATATGCGGTGTTGAGTCCATTTCGTTGAGCAAGGAGTAGCTCTTGTCTATTCCATATTTGGCTTAAGGAACTTTATCTGTGCTCATTTCAATCTCTGGTTTTATGCAGCACCCCAACTCACCTTTCCCCTTAAGCAAGCATAAGTTGGTTTTCTAAATTTGAGACCCTGTTCTGTTCTGTAATTCAGTTCCTGTGTAGCCAAGTTTACATTCCGTGTATTACTGATATCTTATGATGGTTCTTTTTCTGTGTGACTTATTTCAGTTAGAATCATCATACCTGAATCCACTCATTGTGCTGCTAAGGGCCTGATGACATAGATTTCATTGCTGAGTGATATTGCTTTGTAAGTAAATACCACAACTTCTTTATCCATTTTTCACTTTCTGCGATGTTGAACTTGTACGGTAAACGAGGTTCTTGTAAACAGAGGCGTCCCAAACTTTGGGGTGGCTGTGTCTTTTTGATTTTAATTTCCCTAAGCTATAGGACCATAAGTGGAAGTGCCCTAGGCTCTGTTGCTTTGTTTTTTAGATGTTTCAGGAAACACCATACACTTCTCCCGAGTGTCTGTTGGCAATTTACATCTCACCCATCAGCATAACAAGGCTCCCAGTTCTCCATGGCCTGTCCTGCCTTTCTGGATTTTACACTTTTTTCAGATGGCCCTTTTGACCGGGGGGAAGTGAGACTTCATTGTAGTGCAGATTTCCTTTGCAAGCTTGCTTGGTTGGCCAAAAAGGGCGTATGCGTTTTTTCCTGAATATATTCAGGAAAAAACGCATACGCCCTTTTTGGCCAAGTGCATCATTGTGGACGTTCTGCCTCTTTTCCTATGCTTTCAATGCAATTCCAGTCTACCTCCTGAAATCGGTTTCCTGCAATTCTGCCCCGCTTTCAAGTCCTCTTGGCAGCCTTACTTCAGTATATTTTTGGACGATAGCTGTCATTTATAACTCTGCAGGTTTGTGAATTACAGTGCCCCTGAGCTCCTTTCTTCAACTCGCTTTCTTTTGAGCTGGCCGCAACACCGCAGGATGGCTTCAGGCCCTAATCTGGTTCCGGCACGGCACGCTGAGCCTTTGGTTAATTCCTCTTCCTGGTGGGAAATGAGAGTTAAATTTGCCCGTCCAGACACCTCCAGCTAGTCTCTCATTGGTTCTCGCTATTCCTGTTCATCTTCCGCAGAAATTGCAAACTGGGCCAAACAGGAGGTTAAAGGGACTGACTCTCCAAGTCGGGAGGGTGTTAGTAAAGCGTCTGGAATGTTGCACCCGAGTACCAGGGTACGAAAACTGAGACATATTTGAACACGTCTCCCGATCACATGGTTGATCATACTCTAGGTTCCACATGCATGTTTTAGCTGAAGGAAGAATACCTTAAACCTGGGTAGTTGAAACCCGTGGAATGGGTACCATGCAATATGACTTCAAAGGGTCTTCATTTGCTCACCGAACCTCTCCAATCCTATCACTGCTGCGTTTATGCCCCTGTACACATGCTTGATTCTCTTTCGGAGACATAGCAATCCATAGGTTTTAAGATACTTACTAGTCAGGTACATTCTTAGGCATTTAATATGCGGTGTTGAGTCCATTTCGTTGAGCAAGGAGTAGCTCTTGTCTATTCCATATTTGGCTTAAGGAACTTTATCTGTGCTCATTTCAATCTCTGGTTTTATGCAGCACCCCAACTCACCTTTCCCCTTAAGCAAGCATAAGTTGGTTTTCTAAATTTGAGACCCTGTTCTGTTCTGTAATTCAGTTCCTGTGTAGCCAAGTTTACATTCCGTGTATTACTGATATCTTATGATGGTTCTTTTTCTGTGTGACTTATTTCAGTTAGAATCATCATACCTGAATCCACTCATTGTGCTGCTAAGGGCCTGATGACATAGATTTCATTGCTGAGTGATATTGCTTTGTAAGTAAATACCACAACTTCTTTATCCATTTTTCACTTTCTGCGATGTTGAACTTGTACTGTAAACGAGGTTCTTGTAAACAGAGGCGTCCCAAACTTTGGGGTGGCTGTGTCTTTTTGATTTTAATTTCCCTAAGCTATAGGACCATAAGTGGAAGTGCCCTAGGCTCTGTTGCTTTGTTTTTTAGATGTTTCAGGAAACACCATACACTTCTCCCGAGTGTCTGTTGGCAATTTACATCCCGCCCATCAGCATAACAAGGCTCCCAGTTCTCCATGGCCTGTCCTGCCTTTCTGGATTTTACACTTTTTTCAGATGGCCCTTTTGACCGGGGGGAAGTGAGACTTCATTGTAGTGCAGATTTCCTTTGCAAGCTTGCTTGGTTGGCCAAAAAGGGCGTATGCGTTTTTTCCTGAATATATTCAGGAAAAAACGCATACGCCCTTTTTGGCCAAGTGCATCATTGTGGACGTTCTGCCTCTTTTCCTATGCTTTCAATGCAATTCCAGTCTACCTCCTGAAATCGGTTTCCTGCAATTCTGCCCCGCTTTCAAGTCCTCTTGGCAGCCTTACTTCAGTATATTTTTGGACGATAGCTGTCATTTATAACTCTGCAGGTTTGTGAATTACAGTGCCCCTGAGCTCCTTTCTTCAACTCGCTTTCTTTTGAGCTGGCCGCAACACCGCAGGATGGCTTCAGGCCCTAATCTGGTTCCGGCACGGCACGCTGAGCCTTTGGTTAATTCCTCTTCCTGGTGGGAAATGAGAGTTAAATTTGCCCGTCCAGACACCTCCAGCTAGTCTCTCATTGGTTCTCGCTATTCCTGTTCATCTTCCGCAGAAATTGCAAACTGGGCCAAACAGGAGGTTAAAGGGACTGACTCTCCAAGTCGGGAGGGTGTTAGTAAAGCGTCTGGAATGTTGCACCCGAGTACCAGGGTACGAAAACTGAGACATATTTGAACACGTCTCCCGATCACATGGTTGATCATACTCTAGGTTCCACATGCATGTTTTAGCTGAAGGAAGAATACCTTAAACCTGGGTAGTTGAAACCCGTGGAATGGGTACCATGCAATATGACTTCAAAGGGTCTTCATTTGCTCACCGAACCTCTCCAATCCTATCACTGCTGCGTTTATGCCCCTGTACACATGCTTGATTCTCTTTCGGAGACATAGCAATCCATAGGTTTTAAGATACTTACTAGTCAGGTACATTCTTAGGCATTTAATATGCGGTGTTGAGTCCATTTCGTTGAGCAAGGAGTAGCTCTTGTCTATTCCATATTTGGCTTAAGGAACTTTATCTGTGCTCATTTCAATCTCTGGTTTTATGCAGCACCCCAACTCACCTTTCCCCTTAAGCAAGCATAAGTTGGTTTTCTAAATTTGAGACCCTGTTCTGTTCTGTAATTCAGTTCCTGTGTAGCCAAGTTTACATTCCGTGTATTACTGATATCTTATGATGGTTCTTTTTCTGTGTGACTTATTTCAGTTAGAATCATCATACCTGAATCCACTCATTGTGCTGCTAAGGGCCTGATGACATAGATTTCATTGCTGAGTGATATTGCTTTGTAAGTAAATACCACAACTTCTTTATCCATTTTTCACTTTCTGCGATGTTGAACTTGTACTGTAAACGAGGTTCTTGTAAACAGAGGCGTCCCAAACTTTGGGGTGGCTGTGTCTTTTTGATTTTAATTTCCCTAAGCTATAGGACCATAAGTGGAAGTGCCCTAGGCTCTGTTGCTTTGTTTTTTAGATGTTTCAGGAAACACCATACACTTCTCCCGAGTGTCTGTTGGCAATTTACATCCCGCCCATCAGCATAACAAGGCTCCCAGTTCTCCATGGCCTGTCCTGCCTTTCTGGATTTTACACTTTTTTCAGATGGCCCTTTTGACCGGGGGGAAGTGAGACTTCATTGTAGTGCAGATTTCCTTTGCAAGCTTGCTTGGTTGGCCAAAAAGGGCGTATGCGTTTTTTCCTGAATATATTCAGGAAAAAACGCATACGCCCTTTTTGGCCAAGTGCATCATTGTGGACGTTCTGCCTCTTTTCCTATGCTTTCAATGCAATTCCAGTCTACCTCCTGAAATCGGTTTCCTGCAATTCTGCCCCGCTTTCAAGTCCTCTTGGCAGCCTTACTTCAGTATATTTTTGGACGATAGCTGTCATTTATAACTCTGCAGGTTTGTGAATTACAGTGCCCCTGAGCTCCTTTCTTCAACTCGCTTTCTTTTGAGCTGGCCGCAACACCGCAGGATGGCTTCAGGCCCTAATCTGGTTCCGGCACGGCACGCTGAGCCTTTGGTTAATTCCTCTTCCTGGTGGGAAATGAGAGTTAAATTTGCCCGTCCAGACACCTCCAGCTAGTCTCTCATTGGTTCTCGCTATTCCTGTTCATCTTCCGCAGAAATTGCAAACTGGGCCAAACAGGAGGTTAAAGGGACTGACTCTCCAAGTCGGGAGGGTGTTAGTAAAGCGTCTGGAATGTTGCACCCGAGTACCAGGGTACGAAAACTGAGACATATTTGAACACGTCTCCCGATCACATGGTTGATCATACTCTAGGTTCCACATGCATGTTTTAGCTGAAGGAAGAATACCTTAAACCTGGGTAGTTGAAACCCGTGGAATGGGTACCATGCAATATGACTTCAAAGGGTCTTCATTTGCTCACCGAACCTCTCCAATCCTATCACTGCTGCGTTTATGCCCCTGTACACATGCTTGATTCTCTTTCGGAGACATAGCAATCCATAGGTTTTAAGATACTTACTAGTCAGGTACATTCTTAGGCATTTAATATGCGGTGTTGAGTCCATTTCGTTGAGCAAGGAGTAGCTCTTGTCTATTCCATATTTGGCTTAAGGAACTTTATCTGTGCTCATTTCAATCTCTGGTTTTATGCAGCACCCCAACTCACCTTTCCCCTTAAGCAAGCATAAGTTGGTTTTCTAAATTTGAGACCCTGTTCTGTTCTGTAATTCAGTTCCTGTGTAGCCAAGTTTACATTCCGTGTATTACTGATATCTTATGATGGTTCTTTTTCTGTGTGACTTATTTCAGTTAGAATCATCATACCTGAATCCACTCATTGTGCTGCTAAGGGCCTGATGACATAGATTTCATTGCTGAGTGATATTGCTTTGTAAGTAAATACCACAACTTCTTTATCCATTTTTCACTTTCTGCGATGTTGAACTTGTACTGTAAACGAGGTTCTTGTAAACAGAGGCGTCCCAAACTTTGGGGTGGCTGTGTCTTTTTGATTTTAATTTCCCTAAGCTATAGGACCATAAGTGGAAGTGCCCTAGGCTCTGTTGCTTTGTTTTTTAGATGTTTCAGGAAACACCATACACTTCTCCCGAGTGTCTGTTGGCAATTTACATCCCGCCCATCAGCATAACAAGGCTCCCAGTTCTCCATGGCCTGTCCTGCCTTTCTGGATTTTACACTTTTTTCAGATGGCCCTTTTGACCGGGGGGAAGTGAGACTTCATTGTAGTGCAGATTTCCTTTGCAAGCTTGCTTGGTTGGCCAAAAAGGGCGTATGCGTTTTTTCCTGAATATATTCAGGAAAAAACGCATACGCCCTTTTTGGCCAAGTGCATCATTGTGGACGTTCTGCCTCTTTTCCTATGCTTTCAATGCAATTCCAGTCTACCTCCTGAAATCGGTTTCCTGCAATTCTGCCCCGCTTTCAAGTCCTCTTGGCAGCCTTACTTCAGTATATTTTTGGACGATAGCTGTCATTTATAACTCTGCAGGTTTGTGAATTACAGTGCCCCTGAGCTCCTTTCTTCAACTCGCTTTCTTTTGAGCTGGCCGCAACACCGCAGGATGGCTTCAGGCCCTAATCTGGTTCCGGCACGGCACGCTGAGCCTTTGGTTAATTCCTCTTCCTGGTGGGAAATGAGAGTTAAATTTGCCCGTCCAGACACCTCCAGCTAGTCTCTCATTGGTTCTCGCTATTCCTGTTCATCTTCCGCAGAAATTGCAAACTGGGCCAAACAGGAGGTTAAAGGGACTGACTCTCCAAGTCGGGAGGGTGTTAGTAAAGCGTCTGGAATGTTGCACCCGAGTACCAGGGTACGAAAACTGAGACATATTTGAACACGTCTCCCGATCACATGGTTGATCATACTCTAGGTTCCACATGCATGTTTTAGCTGAAGGAAGAATACCTTAAACCTGGGTAGTTGAAACCCGTGGAATGGGTACCATGCAATATGACTTCAAAGGGTCTTCATTTGCTCACCGAACCTCTCCAATCCTATCACTGCTGCGTTTATGCCCCTGTACACATGCTTGATTCTCTTTCGGAGACATAGCAATCCATAGGTTTTAAGATACTTACTAGTCAGGTACATTCTTAGGCATTTAATATGCGGTGTTGAGTCCATTTCGTTGAGCAAGGAGTAGCTCTTGTCTATTCCATATTTGGCTTAAGGAACTTTATCTGTGCTCATTTCAATCTCTGGTTTTATGCAGCACCCCAACTCACCTTTCCCCTTAAGCAAGCATAAGTTTGTTTTCTAAATTTGAGACCCTGTTCTGTTCTGTAATTCAGTTCCTGTGTAGCCAAGTTTACATTCCGTGTATTACTGATATCTTATGATGTTTCTTTTTCTGTGTGACTTATTTCAGTTAGAATCATCATACCTGAATCCACTCATTGTGCTGCTAAGTGCCTGATGACATAGATTTCATTGCTGAGTGATATTGCTTTGTAAGTAAATACCACAACTTCTTTATCCATTTTTCACTTTCTGCGATGTTGAACTTGTACTGTAAACGCGGTTCTTGTAAACAGAGGCGTCCCAAACTTTGGGGTGGCTGTGTCTTTTTGATTTTAATTTCCCTAAGCTATAGGACCATAAGTGGAAGTGCCCTAGGCTCTGTTGCTTTGTTTTTTAGATGTTTCAGGAAACACCATACACTTCTCCCGAGTGTCTGTTGGCAATTTACATCCCGCCCATCAGCATAACAAGGCTCCCAGTTCTCCATGGCCTGTCCTGCCTTTCTGGATTTTACACTTTTTTCAGATGGCCCTTTTGACCGGGGGGAAGTGAGACTTCATTGTAGTGTAGATTTCCTTTGCAAGCTTGCTTGGTTGGCCAAAAAGGGCGTATGCGTTTTTTCCTGAATATATTCAGGAAAAAACGCATACGCCCTTTTTGGCCAAGTGCATCATTGTGGACGTTCTGCCTCTTTTCCTATGCTTTCAATGCAATTCCAGTCTACCTCCTGAAATCGGTTTCCTGCAATTCTGCCCCGCTTTCAAGTCCTCTTGGCAGCCTTACTTCAGTATATTTTTGGACGATAGCTGTCATTTATAACTCTGCAGGTTTGTGAATTACAGTGCCCCTGAGCTCCTTTCTTCAACTCGCTTTCTTTTGAGCTGGCCGCAACACCGCAGGATGGCTTCAGGCCCTAATCTGGTTCCGGCACGGCACGCTGAGCCTTTGGTTAATTCCTCTTCCTGGTGGGAAATGAGAGTTAAATTTGCCCGTCCAGACACCTCCAGCTAGTCTCTCATTGGTTCTCGCTATTCCTGTTCATCTTCCGCAGAAATTGCAAACTGGGCCAAACAGGAGGTTAAAGGGACTGACTCTCCAAGTCGGGAGGGTGTTAGTAAAGCGTCTGGAATGTTGCACCCGAGTACCAGGGTACGAAAACTGAGACATATTTGAACACGTCTCCCGATCACATGGTTGATCATACTCTAGGTTCCACATGCATGTTTTAGCTGAAGGAAGAATACCTTAAACCTGGGTAGTTGAAACCCGTGGAATGGGTACCATGCAATATGACTTCAAAGGGTCTTCATTTGCTCACCGAACCTCTCCAATCCTATCACTGCTGCGTTTATGCCCCTGTACACATGCTTGATTCTCTTTCGGAGACATAGCAATCCATAGGTTTTAAGATACTTACTAGTCAGGTACATTCTTAGGCATTTAATATGCGGTGTTGAGTCCATTTCGTTGAGCAAGGAGTAGCTCTTGTCTATTCCATATTTGGCTTAAGGAACTTTATCTGTGCTCATTTCAATCTCTGGTTTTATGCAGCACCCCAACTCACCTTTCCCCTTAAGCAAGCATAAGTTTGTTTTCTAAATTTGAGACCCTGTTCTGTTCTGTAATTCAGTTCCTGTGTAGCCAAGTTTACATTCCGTGTATTACTGATATCTTATGATGTTTCTTTTTCTGTGTGACTTATTTCAGTTAGAATCATCATACCTGAATCCACTCATTGTGCTGCTAAGTGCCTGATGACATAGATTTCATTGCTGAGTGATATTGCTTTGTAAGTAAATACCACAACTTCTTTATCCATTTTTCACTTTCTGCGATGTTGAACTTGTACTGTAAACGCGGTTCTTGTAAACAGAGGCGTCCCAAACTTTGGGGTGGCTGTGTCTTTTTGATTTTAATTTCCCTAAGCTATAGGACCATAAGTGGAAGTGCCCTAGGCTCTGTTGCTTTGTTTTTTAGATGTTTCAGGAAACACCATACACTTCTCCCGAGTGTCTGTTGGCAATTTACATCCCGCCCATCAGCATAACAAGGCTCCCAGTTCTCCATGGCCTGTCCTGCCTTTCTGGATTTTACACTTTTTTCAGATGGCCCTTTTGACCGGGGGGAAGTGAGACTTCATTGTAGTGTAGATTTCCTTTGCAAGCTTGCTTGGTTGGCCAAAAAGGGCGTATGCGTTTTTTCCTGAATATATTCAGGAAAAAACGCATACGCCCTTTTTGGCCAAGTGCCTCATTGTGGACGTTCTGCCTCTTTTCCTATGCTTTCAATGCAATTCCAGTCTACCTCCTGAAATCGGTTTCCTGCAATTCTGCCCCGCTTTCAAGTCCTCTTGGCAGCCTTACTTCAGTATATTTTTGGACGATAGCTGTCATTTATAACTCTGCAGGTTTGTGAATTACAGTGCCCCTGAGCTCCTTTCTTCAACTCGCTTTCTTTTGAGCTGGCCGCAACACCGCAGGATGGCTTCAGGCCCTAATCTGGTTCCGGCACGGCACGCTGAGCCTTTGATTAATTCCTCTTCCTGGTGGGAAATGAGAGTTAAATTTGCCCGTCCAGACACCTCCAGCTAGTCTCTCATTGGTTCTCGCTATTCCTGTTCATCTTCCGCAGAAATTGCAAACTGGGCCAAACAGGAGGTTAAAGGGACTGACTCTCCAAGTCGGGAGGGTGTTAGTAAAGCGTCTGGAATGTTGCACCCGAGTACCAGGGTACGAAAACTGAGACATATTTGAACACGTCTCCCGATCACATGGTTGATCATACTCTAGGTTCCACATGCATGTTTTAGCTGAAGGAAGAATACCTTAAACCTGGGTAGTTGAAACCCGTGGAATGGGTACCATGCAATATGACTTCAAAGGGTCTTCATTTGCTCACCGAACCTCTCCAATCCTATCACTGCTGCGTTTATGCCCCTGTACACATGCTTGATTCTCTTTCGGAGACATAGCAATCCATAGGTTTTAAGATACTTACTAGTCAGGTACATTCTTAGGCATTTAATATGCGGTGTTGAGTCCATTTCGTTGAGCAAGGAGTAGCTCTTGTCTATTCCATATTTGGCTTAAGGAACTTTATCTGTGCTCATTTCAATCTCTGGTTTTATGCAGCACCCCAACTCACCTTTCCCCTTAAGCAAGCATAAGTTGGTTTTCTAAATTTGAGACCCTGTTCTGTTCTGTAATTCAGTTCCTGTGTAGCCAAGTTTACATTCCGTGTATTACTGATATCTTATGATGGTTCTTTTTCTGTGTGACTTATTTCAGTTAGAATCATCATACCTGAATCCACTCATTGTGCTGCTAAGTGCCTGATGACATAGATTTCATTGCTGAGTGATATTGCTTTGTAAGTAAATACCACAACTTCTTTATCCATTTTTCACTTTCTGCGATGTTGAACTTGTACGGTAAACGAGGTTCTTGTAAACAGAGGCGTCCCAAACTTTGGGGTGGCTGTGTCTTTTTGATTTTAATTTCCCTAAGCTATAGGACCATAAGTGGAAGTGCCCTAGGCTCTGTTGCTTTGTTTTTTAGATGTTTCAGGAAACACCATACACTTCTCCCGAGTGTCTGTTGGCAATTTACATCCCGCCCATCAGCATAACAAGGCTCCCAGTTCTCCATGGCCTGTCCTGCCTTTCTGGATTTTACACTTTTTTCAGATGGCCCTTTTGACCGGGGGGAAGTGAGACTTCATTGTAGTGTAGATTTCCTTTGCAAGCTTGCTTGGTTGGCCAAAAAGGGCGTATGCGTTTTTTCCTGAATATATTCAGGAAAAAACGCATACGCCCTTTTTGGCCAAGTGCATCATTGTGGACGTTCTGCCTCTTTTCCTATGCTTTCAATGCAATTCCAGTCTACCTCCTGAAATCGGTTTCCTGCAATTCTGCCCCGCTTTCAAGTCCTCTTGGCAGCCTTACTTCAGTATATTTTTGGACGATAGCTGTCATTTATAACTCTGCAGGTTTGTGAATTACAGTGCCCCTGAGCTCCTTTCTTCAACTCGCTTTCTTTTGAGCTGGCCGCAACACCGCAGGATGGCTTCAGGCCCTAATCTGGTTCCGGCACGGCACGCTGAGCCTTTGGTTAATTCCTCTTCCTGGTGGGAAATGAGAGTTAAATTTGCCCGTCCAGACACCTCCAGCTAGTCTCTCATTGGTTCTCGCTATTCCTGTTCATCTTCCGCAGAAATTGCAAACTGGGCCAAACAGGAGGTTAAAGGGACTGACTCTCCAAGTCGGGAGGGTGTTAGTAAAGCGTCTGGAATGTTGCACCCGAGTACCAGGGTACGAAAACTGAGACATATTTGAACACGTCTCCCGATCACATGGTTGATCATACTCTAGGTTCCACATGCATGTTTTAGCTGAAGGAAGAATACCTTAAACCTGGGTAGTTGAAACCCGTGGAATGGGTACCATGCAATATGACTTCAAAGGGTCTTCATTTGCTCACCGAACCTCTCCAATCCTATCACTGCTGCGTTTATGCCCCTGTACACATGCTTGATTCTCTTTCGGAGACATAGCAATCCATAGGTTTTAAGATACTTACTAGTCAGGTACATTCTTAGGCATTTAATATGCGGTGTTGAGTCCATTTCGTTGAGCAAGGAGTAGCTCTTGTCTATTCCATATTTGGCTTAAGGAACTTTATCTGTGCTCATTTCAATCTCTGGTTTTATGCAGCACCCCAACTCACCTTTCCCCTTAAGCAAGCATAAGTTGGTTTTCTAAATTTGAGACCCTGTTCTGTTCTGTAATTCAGTTCCTGTGTAGCCAAGTTTACATTCCGTGTATTACTGATATCTTATGATGGTTCTTTTTCTGTGTGACTTATTTCAGTTAGAATCATCATACCTGAATCCACTCATTGTGCTGCTAAGGGCCTGATGACATAGATTTCATTGCTGAGTGATATTGCTTTGTAAGTAAATACCACAACTTCTTTATCCATTTTTCACTTTCTGCAATGTTGAACTTGTACTGTAAACGAGGTTCTTGTAAACAGAGGCGTCCCAAACTTTGGGGTGGCTGTGTCTTTTTGATTTTAATTTCCCTAAGCTATAGGACCATAAGTGGAAGTGCCCTAGGCTCTGTTGCTTTGTTTTTTAGATGTTTCAGGAAACACCATACACTTCTCCCGAGTGTCTGTTGGCAATTTACATCCCGCCCATCAGCATAACAAGGCTCCCAGTTCTCCATGGCCTGTCCTGCCTTTCTGGATTTTACACTTTTTTCAGATGGCCCTTTTGACCGGGGGGAAGTGAGACTTCATTGTAGTGCAGATTTCCTTTGCAAGCTTGCTTGGTTGGCCAAAAAGGGCGTATGCGTTTTTTCCTGAATATATTCAGGAAAAAACGCATACGCCCTTTTTGGCCAAGTGCATCATTGTGGACGTTCTGCCTCTTTTCCTATGCTTTCAATGCAATTCCAGTCTACCTCCTGAAATCGGTTTCCTGCAATTCTGCCCCGCTTTCAAGTCCTCTTGGCAGCCTTACTTCAGTATATTTTTGGACGATAGCTGTCATTTATAACTCTGCAGGTTTGTGAATTACAGTGCCCCTGAGCTCCTTTCTTCAACTCGCTTTCTTTTGAGCTGGCCGCAACACCGCAGGATGGCTTCAGGCCCTAATCTGGTTCCGGCACGGCACGCTGAGCCTTTGGTTAATTCCTCTTCCTGGTGGGAAATGAGAGTTAAATTTGCCCGTCCAGACACCTCCAGCTAGTCTCTCATTGGTTCTCGCTATTCCTGTTCATCTTCCGCAGAAATTGCAAACTGGGCCAAACAGGAGGTTAAAGGGACTGACTCTCCAAGTCGGGAGGGTGTTAGTAAAGCGTCTGGAATGTTGCACCCGAGTACCAGGGTACGAAAACTGAGACATATTTGAACACGTCTCCCGATCACATGGTTGATCATACTCTAGGTTCCACATGCATGTTTTAGCTGAAGGAAGAATACCTTAAACCTGGGTAGTTGAAACCCGTGGAATGGGTACCATGCAATATGACTTCAAAGGGTCTTCATTTGCTCACCGAACCTCTCCAATCCTATCACTGCTGCGTTTATGCCCCTGTACACATGCTTGATTCTCTTTCGGAGACATAGCAATCCATAGGTTTTAAGATACTTACTAGTCAGGTACATTCTTAGGCATTTAATATGCGGTGTTGAGTCCATTTCGTTGAGCAAGGAGTAGCTCTTGTCTATTCCATATTTGGCTTAAGGAACTTTATCTGTGCTCATTTCAATCTCTGGTTTTATGCAGCACCCCAACTCACCTTTCCCCTTAAGCAAGCATAAGTTGGTTTTCTAAATTTGAGACCCTGTTCTGTTCTGTAATTCAGTTCCTGTGTAGCCAAGTTTACATTCCGTGTATTACTGATATCTTATGATGGTTCTTTTTCTGTGTGACTTATTTCAGTTAGAATCATCATACCTGAATCCACTCATTGTGCTGCTAAGTGCCTGATGACATAGATTTCATTGCTGAGTGATATTGCTTTGTAAGTAAATACCACAACTTCTTTATCCATTTTTCACTTTCTGCGATGTTGAACTTGTACTGTAAACGCGGTTCTTGTAAACAGAGGCGTCCCAAACTTTGGGGTGGCTGTGTCTTTTTGATTTTAATTTCCCTAAGCTATAGGACCATAAGTGGAAGTGCCCTAGGCTCTGTTGCTTTGTTTTTTAGATGTTTCAGGAAACACCATACACTTCTCCCGAGTGTCTGTTGGCAATTTACATCCCGCCCATCAGCATAACAAGGTTCCCAGTTCTCCATGGCCTGTCCTGCCTTTCTGGATTTTACACTTTTTTCAGATGGCCCTTTTGACCGGGGGGAAGTGAGACTTCATTGTAGTGTAGATTTCCTTTGCAAGCTTGCTTGGTTGGCCAAAAAGTGCGTATGCGTTTTTTCCTGAATATATTCAGGAAAAAACGCATACGCCCTTTTTGGCCAAGTGCATCATTGTGGACGTTCTGCCTCTTTTCCTATGCTTTCAATGCAATTCCAGTCTACCTCCTGAAATCGGTTTCCTGCAATTCTGCCCCGCTTTCAAGTCCTCTTGGCAGCCTTACTTCAGTATATTTTTGGACGATAGCTGTCATTTATAACTCTGCAGGTTTGTGAATTACAGTGCCCCTGAGCTCCTTTCTTCAACTCGCTTTCTTTTGAGCTGGCCGCAACACCGCAGGATGGCTTCAGGCCCTAATCTGGTTCCGGCACGGCACGCTGAGCCTTTGGTTAATTCCTCTTCCTGGTGGGAAATGAGAGTTAAATTTGCCCGTCCAGACACCTCCAGCTAGTCTCTCATTGGTTCTCGCTATTCCTGTTCATCTTCCGCAGAAATTGCAAACTGGGCCAAACAGGAGGTTAAAGGGACTGACTCTCCAAGTCGGGAGGGTGTTAGTAAAGCGTCTGGAATGTTGCACCCGAGTACCAGGGTACGAAAACTGAGACATATTTGAACACGTCTCCCGATCACATGGTTGATCATACTCTAGGTTCCACATGCATGTTTTAGCTGAAGGAAGAATACCTTAAACCTGGGTAGTTGAAACCCGTGGAATGGGTACCATGCAATATGACTTCAAAGGGTCTTCATTTGCTCACCGAACCTCTCCAATCCTATCACTGCTGCGTTTATGCCCCTGTACACATGCTTGATTCTCTTTCGGAGACATAGCAATCCATAGGTTTTAAGATACTTACTAGTCAGGTACATTCTTAGGCATTTAATATGCGGTGTTGAGTCCATTTCGTTGAGCAAGGAGTAGCTCTTGTCTATTCCATATTTGGCTTAAGGAACTTTATCTGTGCTCATTTCAATCTCTGGTTTTATGCAGCACCCCAACTCACCTTTCCCCTTAAGCAAGCATAAGTTGGTTTTCTAAATTTGAGACCCTGTTCTGTTCTGTAATTCAGTTCCTGTGTAGCCAAGTTTACATTCCGTGTATTACTGATATCTTATGATGGTTCTTTTTCTGTGTGACTTATTTCAGTTAGAATCATCATACCTGAATCCACTCATTGTGCTGCTAAGGGCCTGATGACATAGATTTCATTGCTGAGTGATATTGCTTTGTAAGTAAATACCACAACTTCTTTATCCATTTTTCACTTTCTGCGATGTTGAACTTGTACGGTAAACGAGGTTCTTGTAAACAGAGGCGTCCCAAACTTTGGGGTGGCTGTGTCTTTTTGATTTTAATTTCCCTAAGCTATAGGACCATAAGTGGAAGTGCCCTAGGCTCTGTTGCTTTGTTTTTTAGATGTTTCAGGAAACACCATACACTTCTCCCGAGTGTCTGTTGGCAATTTACATCCCGCCCATCAGCATAACAAGGCTCCCAGTTCTCCATGGCCTGTCCTGCCTTTCTGGATTTTACACTTTTTTCAGATGGCCCTTTTGACCGGGGGGAAGTGAGACTTCATTGTAGTGTAGATTTCCTTTGCAAGCTTGCTTGGTTGGCCAAAAAGGGCGTATGCGTTTTTTCCTGAATATATTCAGGAAAAAACGCATACGCCCTTTTTGGCCAAGTGCATCATTGTGGACGTTCTGCCTCTTTTCCTATGCTTTCAATGCAATTCCAGTCTACCTCCTGAAATCGGTTTCCTGCAATTCTGCCCCGCTTTCAAGTCCTCTTGGCAGCCTTACTTCAGTATATTTTTGGACGATAGCTGTCATTTATAACTCTGCAGGTTTGTGAATTACAGTGCCCCTGAGCTCCTTTCTTCAACTCGCTTTCTTTTGAGCTGGCCGCAACACCGCAGGATGGCTTCAGGCCCTAATCTGGTTCCGGCACGGCACGCTGAGCCTTTGGTTAATTCCTCTTCCTGGTGGGAAATGAGAGTTAAATTTGCCCGTCCAGACACCTCCAGCTAGTCTCTCATTGGTTCTCGCTATTCCTGTTCATCTTCCGCAGAAATTGCAAACTGGGCCAAACAGGAGGTTAAAGGGACTGACTCTCCAAGTCGGGAGGGTGTTAGTAAAGCGTCTGGAATGTTGCACCCGAGTACCAGGGTACGAAAACTGAGACATATTTGAACACGTCTCCCGATCACATGGTTGATCATACTCTAGGTTCCACATGCATGTTTTAGCTGAAGGAAGAATACCTTAAACCTGGGTAGTTGAAACCCGTGGAATGGGTACCATGCAATATGACTTCAAAGGGTCTTCATTTGCTCACCGAACCTCTCCAATCCTATCACTGCTGCGTTTATGCCCCTGTACACATGCTTGATTCTCTTTCGGAGACATAGCAATCCATAGGTTTTAAGATACTTACTAGTCAGGTACATTCTTAGGCATTTAATATGCGGTGTTGAGTCCATTTCGTTGAGCAAGGAGTAGCTCTTGTCTATTCCATATTTGGCTTAAGGAACTTTATCTGTGCTCATTTCAATCTCTGGTTTTATGCAGCACCCCAACTCACCTTTCCCCTTAAGCAAGCATAAGTTGGTTTTCTAAATTTGAGACCCTGTTCTGTTCTGTAATTCAGTTCCTGTGTAGCCAAGTTTACATTCCGTGTATTACTGATATCTTATGATGGTTCTTTTTCTGTGTGACTTATTTCAGTTAGAATCATCATACCTGAATCCACTCATTGTGCTGCTAAGGGCCTGATGACATAGATTTCATTGCTGAGTGATATTGCTTTGTAAGTAAATACCACAACTTCTTTATCCATTTTTCACTTTCTGCGATGTTGAACTTGTACTGTAAACGAGGTTCTTGTAAACAGAGGCGTCCCAAACTTTGGGGTGGCTGTGTCTTTTTGATTTTAATTTCCCTAAGCTATAGGACCATAAGTGGAAGTGCCCTAGGCTCTGTTGCTTTGTTTTTTAGATGTTTCAGGAAACACCATACACTTCTCCCGAGTGTCTGTTGGCAATTTACATCCCGCCCATCAGCATAACAAGGCTCCCAGTTCTCCATGGCCTGTCCTGCCTTTCTGGATTTTACACTTTTTTCAGATGGCCCTTTTGACCGGGGGGAAGTGAGACTTCATTGTAGTGCAGATTTCCTTTGCAAGCTTGCTTGGTTGGCCAAAAAGGGCGTATGCGTTTTTTCCTGAATATATTCAGGAAAAAACGCATACGCCCTTTTTGGCCAAGTGCATCATTGTGGACGTTCTGCCTCTTTTCCTATGCTTTCAATGCAATTCCAGTCTACCTCCTGAAATCGGTTTCCTGCAATTCTGCCCCGCTTTCAAGTCCTCTTGGCAGCCTTACTTCAGTATATTTTTGGACGATAGCTGTCATTTATAACTCTGCAGGTTTGTGAATTACAGTGCCCCTGAGCTCCTTTCTTCAACTCGCTTTCTTTTGAGCTGGCCGCAACACCGCAGGATGGCTTCAGGCCCTAATCTGGTTCCGGCACGGCACGCTGAGCCTTTGGTTAATTCCTCTTCCTGGTGGGAAATGAGAGTTAAATTTGCCCGTCCAGACACCTCCAGCTAGTCTCTCATTGGTTCTCGCTATTCCTGTTCATCTTCCGCAGAAATTGCAAACTGGGCCAAACAGGAGGTTAAAGGGACTGACTCTCCAAGTCGGGAGGGTGTTAGTAAAGCGTCTGGAATGTTGCACCCGAGTACCAGGGTACGAAAACTGAGACATATTTGAACACGTCTCCCGATCACATGGTTGATCATACTCTAGGTTCCACATGCATGTTTTAGCTGAAGGAAGAATACCTTAAACCTGGGTAGTTGAAACCCGTGGAATGGGTACCATGCAATATGACTTCAAAGGGTCTTCATTTGCTCACCGAACCTCTCCAATCCTATCACTGCTGCGTTTATGCCCCTGTACACATGCTTGATTCTCTTTCGGAGACATAGCAATCCATAGGTTTTAAGATACTTACTAGTCAGGTACATTCTTAGGCATTTAATATGCGGTGTTGAGTCCATTTCGTTGAGCAAGGAGTAGCTCTTGTCTATTCCATATTTGGCTTAAGGAACTTTATCTGTGCTCATTTCAATCTCTGGTTTTATGCAGCACCCCAACTCACCTTTCCCCTTAAGCAAGCATAAGTTGGTTTTCTAAATTTGAGACCCTGTTCTGTTCTGTAATTCAGTTCCTGTGTAGCCAAGTTTACATTCCGTGTATTACTGATATCTTATGATGGTTCTTTTTCTGTGTGACTTATTTCAGTTAGAATCATCATACCTGAATCCACTCATTGTGCTGCTAAGGGCCTGATGACATAGATTTCATTGCTGAGTGATATTGCTTTGTAAGTAAATACCACAACTTCTTTATCCATTTTTCACTTTCTGCGATGTTGAACTTGTACTGTAAACGAGGTTCTTGTAAACAGAGGCGTCCCAAACTTTGGGGTGGCTGTGTCTTTTTGATTTTAATTTCCCTAAGCTATAGGACCATAAGTGGAAGTGCCCTAGGCTCTGTTGCTTTGTTTTTTAGATGTTTCAGGAAACACCATACACTTCTCCCGAGTGTCTGTTGGCAATTTACATCCCGCCCATCAGCATAACAAGGCTCCCAGTTCTCCATGGCCTGTCCTGCCTTTCTGGATTTTACACTTTTTTCAGATGGCCCTTTTGACCGGGGGGAAGTGAGACTTCATTGTAGTGCAGATTTCCTTTGCAAGCTTGCTTGGTTGGCCAAAAAGGGCGTATGCGTTTTTTCCTGAATATATTCAGGAAAAAACGCATACGCCCTTTTTGGCCAAGTGCATCATTGTGGACGTTCTGCCTCTTTTCCTATGCTTTCAATGCAATTCCAGTCTACCTCCTGAAATCGGTTTCCTGCAATTCTGCCCCGCTTTCAAGTCCTCTTGGCAGCCTTACTTCAGTATATTTTTGGACGATAGCTGTCATTTATAACTCTGCAGGTTTGTGAATTACAGTGCCCCTGAGCTCCTTTCTTCAACTCGCTTTCTTTTGAGCTGGCCGCAACACCGCAGGATGGCTTCAGGCCCTAATCTGGTTCCGGCACGGCACGCTGAGCCTTTGGTTAATTCCTCTTCCTGGTGGGAAATGAGAGTTAAATTTGCCCGTCCAGACACCTCCAGCTAGTCTCTCATTGGTTCTCGCTATTCCTGTTCATCTTCCGCAGAAATTGCAAACTGGGCCAAACAGGAGGTTAAAGGGACTGACTCTCCAAGTCGGGAGGGTGTTAGTAAAGCGTCTGGAATGTTGCACCCGAGTACCAGGGTACGAAAACTGAGACATATTTGAACACGTCTCCCGATCACATGGTTGATCATACTCTAGGTTCCACATGCATGTTTTAGCTGAAGGAAGAATACCTTAAACCTGGGTAGTTGAAACCCGTGGAATGGGTACCATGCAATATGACTTCAAAGGGTCTTCATTTGCTCACCGAACCTCTCCAATCCTATCACTGCTGCGTTTATGCCCCTGTACACATGCTTGATTCTCTTTCGGAGACATAGCAATCCATAGGTTTTAAGATACTTACTAGTCAGGTACATTCTTAGGCATTTAATATGCGGTGTTGAGTCCATTTCGTTGAGCAAGGAGTAGCTCTTGTCTATTCCATATTTGGCTTAAGGAACTTTATCTGTGCTCATTTCAATCTCTGGTTTTATGCAGCACCCCAACTCACCTTTCCCCTTAAGCAAGCATAAGTTGGTTTTCTAAATTTGAGACCCTGTTCTGTTCTGTAATTCAGTTCCTGTGTAGCCAAGTTTACATTCCGTGTATTACTGATATCTTATGATGGTTCTTTTTCTGTGTGACTTATTTCAGTTAGAATCATCATACCTGAATCCACTCATTGTGCTGCTAAGGGCCTGATGACATAGATTTCATTGCTGAGTGATATTGCTTTGTAAGTAAATACCACAACTTCTTTATCCATTTTTCACTTTCTGCGATGTTGAACTTGTACTGTAAACGAGGTTCTTGTAAACAGAGGCGTCCCAAACTTTGGGGTGGCTGTGTCTTTTTGATTTTAATTTCCCTAAGTTATAGGACCATAAGTGGAAGTGCCCTAGGCTCTGTTGCTTTGTTTTTTAGATGTTTCAGGAAACACCATACACTTCTCCCGAGTGTCTGTTGGCAATTTACATCCCGCCCATCAGCATAACAAGGCTCCCAGTTCTCCATGGCCTGTCCTGCCTTTCTGGATTTTACACTTTTTTCAGATGGCCCTTTTGACCGGGGGGAAGTGAGACTTCATTGTAGTGTAGATTTCCTTTGCAAGCTTGCTTGGTTGGCCAAAAAGGGCGTATGCGTTTTTTCCTGAATATATTCAGGAAAAAACGCATACGCCCTTTTTGGCCAAGTGCATCATTGTGGACGTTCTGCCTCTTTTCCTATGCTTTCAATGCAATTCCAGTCTACCTCCTGAAATCGGTTTCCTGCAATTCTGCCCCGCTTTCAAGTCCTCTTGGCAGCCTTACTTCAGTATATTTTTGGACGATAGCTGTCATTTATAACTCTGCAGGTTTGTGAATTACAGTGCCCCTGAGCTCCTTTCTTCAACTCGCTTTCTTTTGAGCTGGCCGCAACACCGCAGGATGGCTTCAGGCCCTAATCTGGTTCCGGCACGGCACGCTGAGCCTTTGGTTAATTCCTCTTCCTGGTGGGAAATGAGAGTTAAATTTGCCCGTCCAGACACCTCCAGCTAGTCTCTCATTGGTTCTCGCTATTCCTGTTCATCTTCCGCAGAAATTGCAAACTGGGCCAAACAGGAGGTTAAAGGGACTGACTCTCCAAGTCGGGAGGGTGTTAGTAAAGCGTCTGGAATGTTGCACCCGAGTACCAGGGTACGAAAACTGAGACATATTTGAACACGTCTCCCGATCACATGGTTGATCATACTCTAGGTTCCACATGCATGTTTTAGCTGAAGGAAGAATACCTTAAACCTGGGTAGTTGAAACCCGTGGAATGGGTACCATGCAATATGACTTCAAAGGGTCTTCATTTGCTCACCGAACCTCTCCAATCCTATCACTGCTGCGTTTATGCCCCTGTACACATGCTTGATTCTCTTTCGGAGACATAGCAATCCATAGGTTTTAAGATACTTACTAGTCAGGTACATTCTTAGGCATTTAATATGCGGTGTTGAGTCCATTTCGTTGAGCAAGGAGTAGCTCTTGTCTATTCCATATTTGGCTTAAGGAACTTTATCTGTGCTCATTTCAATCTCTGGTTTTATGCAGCACCCCAACTCACCTTTCCCCTTAAGCAAGCATAAGTTGGTTTTCTAAATTTGAGACCCTGTTCTGTTCTGTAATTCAGTTCCTGTGTAGCCAAGTTTACATTCCGTGTATTACTGATATCTTATGATGTTTCTTTTTCTGTGTGACTTATTTCAGTTAGAATCATCATACCTGAATCCACTCATTGTGCTGCTAAGTGCCTGATGACATAGATTTCATTGCTGAGTGATATTGCTTTGTAAGTAAATACCACAACTTCTTTATCCATTTTTCACTTTCTGCGATGTTGAACTTGTACTGTAAACGCGGTTCTTGTAAACAGAGGCGTCCCAAACTTTGGGGTGGCTGTGTCTTTTTGATTTTAATTTCCCTAAGCTATAGGACCATAAGTGGAAGTGCCCTAGGCTCTGTTGCTTTGTTTTTTAGATGTTTCAGGAAACACCATACACTTCTCCCGAGTGTCTGTTGGCAATTTACATCCCGCCCATCAGCATAACAAGGCTCCCAGTTCTCCATGGCCTGTCCTGCCTTTCTGGATTTTACACTTTTTTCAGATGGCCCTTTTGACCGGGGGGAAGTGAGACTTCATTGTAGTGTAGATTTCCTTTGCAAGCTTGCTTGGTTGGCCAAAAAGGGCGTATGCATTTTTTCCTGAATATATTCAGGAAAAAACGCATACGCCCTTTTTGGCCAAGTGCATCATTGTGGACGTTCTGCCTCTTTTCCTATGCTTTCAATGCAATTCCAGTCTACCTCCTGAAATCGGTTTCCTGCAATTCTGTCCCGCTTTCAAGTCCTCTTGGCAGCCTTACTTCAGTATATTTTTGGACGATAGCTGTCATTTATAACTCTGCAGGTTTGTGAATTACAGTGCCCCTGAGCTCCTTTCTTCAACTCGCTTTCTTTTGAGCTGGCCGCAACACCGCAGGATGGCTTCAGGCCCTAATCTGGTTCCGGCACGGCACGCTGAGCCTTTGGTTAATTCCTCTTCCTGGTGGGAAATGAGAGTTAAATTTGCCCGTCCAGACACCTCCAGCTAGTCTCTCATTGGTTCTCGCTATTCCTGTTCATCTTCCGCAGAAATTGCAAACTGGGCCAAACAGGAGGTTAAAGGGACTGACTCTCCAAGTCGGGAGGGTGTTAGTAAAGCGTCTGGAATGTTGCACCCGAGTACCAGGGTACGAAAACTGAGACATATTTGAACACGTCTCCCGATCACATGGTTGATCATACTCTAGGTTCCACATGCATGTTTTAGCTGAAGGAAGAATACCTTAAACCTGGGTAGTTGAAACCCGTGGAATGGGTACCATGCAATATGACTTCAAAGGGTCTTCATTTGCTCACCGAACCTCTCCAATCCTATCACTGCTGCGTTTATGCCCCTGTACACATGCTTGATTCTCTTTCGGAGACATAGCAATCCATAGGTTTTAAGATACTTACTAGTCAGGTACATTCTTAGGCATTTAATATGCGGTGTTGAGTCCATTTCGTTGAGCAAGGAGTAGCTCTTGTCTATTCCATATTTGGCTTAAGGAACTTTATCTGTGCTCATTTCAATCTCTGGTTTTATGCAGCACCCCAACTCACCTTTCCCCTTAAGCAAGCATAAGTTGGTTTTCTAAATTTGAGACCCTGTTCTGTTCTGTAATTCAGTTCCTGTGGAGCCAAGTTTACATTCCGTGTATTACTGATATCTTATGATGTTTCTTTTTCTGTGTGACTTATTTCAGTTAGAATCATCATACCTGAATCCACTCATTGTGCTGCTAAGTGCCTGATGACATAGATTTCATTGCTGAGTGATATTGCTTTGTAAGTAAATACCACAACTTCTTTATCCATTTTTCACTTTCTGCGATGTTGAACTTGTACTGTAAACGAGGTTCTTGTAAACAGAGGCGTCCCAAACTTTGGGGTGGCTGTGTCTTTTTGATTTTAATTTCCCTAAGCTATAGGACCATAAGTGGAAGTGCCCTAGGCTCTGTTGCTTTGTTTTTTAGATGTTTCAGGAAACACCATACACTTCTCCCGAGTGTCTGTTGGCAATTTACATCCCGCCCATCAGCATAACAAGGCTCCCAGTTCTCCATGGCCTGTCCTGCCTTTCTGGATTTTACACTTTTTTCAGATGGTCCTTTTGACCGGGAGGAAGTGAGACTTCATTGTAGTGCAGATTTCCTTTGCAAGCTTGCTTGGTTGGCCAAAAAGGGCGTATGCGTTTTTTCCTGAATATATTCAGGAAAAAACGCATACGCCCTTTTTGGCCAAGTGCATCATTGTGGACGTTCTGCCTCTTTTCCTATGCTTTCAATGCAATTCCAGTCTGCCTCCTGAAATCGGTTTCCTGCAATTCTGCCCCGCTTTCAAGTCCTCTTGGCAGCCTTACTTCAGTATATTTTTGGACGATAGCTGTCATTTATAACTCTGCAGGTTTGTGAATTACAGTGCCCCTGAGCTCCTTTCTTCAACTCGCTTTCTTTTGAGCTGGCCGCAACACCGCAGGATGGCTTCAGGCCCTAATCTGGTTCCGGCACGGCACGCTGAGCCTTTGGTTAATTCCTCTTCCTGGTGGGAAATGAGAGTTAAATTTGCCCGTCCAGACACCTTCCAGCTAGTCTCTCATTGGTTCTCGCTATTCCTGTTCATCTTCCGCAGAAATTGCAAACTGGGCCAAACAGGAGGTTAAAGGGACTGACTCTCCAAGTCGGGAGGGTGTTAGTAAAGCGTCTGGAATGTTGCACCCGAGTACCAGGGTACGAAAACTGAGACATATTTGAACACGTCTCCCGATCACATGGTTGATCATACTCTAGGTTCCACATGCATGTTTTAGCTGAAGGAAGAATACCTTAAACCTGGGTAGTTGAAACCCGTGGAATGGGTACCATGCAATATGACTTCAAAGGGTCTTCATTTGCTCACCGAACCTCTCCAATCCTATCACTGCTGCGTTTATGCCCCTGTACACATGCTTGATTCTCTTTCGGAGACATAGCAATCCATAGGTTTTAAGATACTTACTAGTCAGGTACATTCTTAGGCATTTAATATGCGGTGTTGAGTCCATTTCGTTGAGCAAGGAGTAGCTCTTGTCTATTCCATATTTGGCTTAAGGAACTTTATCTGTGCTCATTTCAATCTCTGGTTTTATGCAGCACCCCAACTCACCTTTCCCCTTAAGCAAGCATAAGTTGGTTTTCTAAATTTGAGACCCTGTTCTGTTCTGTAATTCAGTTCCTGTGTAGCCAAGTTTACATTCCGTGTATTACTGATATCTTATGATGTTTCTTTTTCTGTGTGACTTATTTCAGTTAGAATCATCATACCTGAATCCACTCATTGTGCTGCTAAGGGCCTGATGACATAGATTTCATTGCTGAGTGATATTGCTTTGTAAGTAAATACCACAACTTCTTTATCCATTTTTCACTTTCTGCGATGTTGAACTTGTACTGTAAACGAGGTTCTTGTAAACAGAGGCGTCCCAAACTTTGGGGTGGCTGTGTCTTTTTGATTTTAATTTCCTTAAGCTATAGGACCATAAGTGGAAGTGCCCTAGGCTCTGTTGCTTTGTTTTTTAGATGTTTCAGGAAACACCATACACTTCTCCCGAGTGTCTGTTGGCAATTTACATCCCGCCCATCAGCATAACAAGGCTCCCAGTTCTCCATGGCCTGTCCTGCCTTTCTGGATTTTACACTTTTTTCAGATGGCCCTTTTGACCGGGGGGAAGTGAGACTTCATTGTAGTGTAGATTTCCTTTGCAAGCTTGCTTGGTTGGCCAAAAAGGGCGTATGCGTTTTTTCCTGAATATATTCAGGAAAAAACGCATACGCCCTTTTTGGCCAAGTGCATCATTGTGGACGTTCTGCCTCTTTTCCTATGCTTTCAATGCAATTCCAGTCTACCTCCTGAAATCGGTTTCCTGCAATTCTGCCCCGCTTTCAAGTCCTCTTGGCAGCCTTACTTCAGTATATTTTTGGACGATAGCTGTCATTTATAACTCTGCAGGTTTGTGAATTACAGTGCCCCTGAGCTCCTTTCTTCAACTCGCTTTCTTTTGAGCTGGCCGCAACACCGCAGGATGGCTTCAGGCCCTAATCTGGTTCCGGCACGGCACGCTGAGCCTTTGGTTAATTCCTCTTCCTGGTGGGAAATGAGAGTTAAATTTGCCCGTCCAGACACCTCCAGCTAGTCTCTCATTGGTTCTCGCTATTCCTGTTCATCTTCCGCAGAAATTGCAAACTGGGCCAAACAGGAGGTTAAAGGGACTGACTCTCCAAGTCGGGAGGGTGTTAGGAAAGCGTCTGGAATGTTGCACCCGAGTACCAGGGTACGAAAACTGAGACATATTTGAACACGTCTCCCGATCACATGGTTGATCATACTCTAGGTTCCACATGCATGTTTTAGCTGAAGGAAGAATACCTTAAACCTGGGTAGTTGAAACCCGTGGAATGGGTACCATGCAATATGACTTCAAAGGGTCTTCATTTGCTCACCGAACCTCTCCAATCCTATCACTGCTGCGTTTATGCCCCTGTACACATGCTTGATTCTCTTTCAGAGACATAGCAATCCATAGGTTTTAAGATACTTACTACTCAGGTACATTCTTAGGCATTTAATATGCGGTGTTGAGTCCATTTCGTTGAGCAAGGAGTAGCTCTTGTCTATTCCATATTTGGCTTAAGGAACTTTATCTGTGCTCATTTCAATCTCTGGTTTTATGCAGCACCCCAACTCACCTTTCCCCTTAAGCAAGCATAAGTTGGTTTTCTAAATTTGAGACCCTGTTCTGTTCTGTAATTCAGTTCCTGTGTAGCCAAGTTTACATTCCGTGTATTACTGATATCTTATGATGGTTCTTTTTCTGTGTGACTTATTTCAGTTAGAATCATCATACCTGAATCCACTCATTGTGCTGCTAAGGGCCTGATGACATAGATTTCATTGCTGAGTGATATTGCTTTGTAAGTAAATACCACAACTTCTTTATCCATTTTTCACTTTCTGCGATGTTGAACTTGTACTGTAAACGAGGTTCTTGTAAACAGAGGCGTCCCAAACTTTGGGGTGGCTGTGTCTTTTTGATTTTAATTTCCCTAATCTATAGGACCATAAGTGGAAGTGCCCTAGGCTCTGTTGCTTTGTTTTTTAGATGTTTCAGGAAACACCATACACTTCTCCCGAGTGTCTGTTGGCAATTTACATCCCGCCCATCAGCATAACAAGGCTCCCAGTTCTCCATGGCCTGTCCTGCCTTTCTGGATTTTACACTTTTTTCAGATGGCCCTTTTGACCGGGGGGAAGTGAGACTTCATTGTAGTGCAGATTTCCTTTGCAAGCTTGCTTGGTTGGCCAAAAAGGGCGTATGCGTTTTTTCCTGAATATATTCAGGAAAAAACGCATACGCCCTTTTTGGCCAAGTGCATCATTGTGGACGTTCTGCCTCTTTTCCTATGCTTTCAATGCAATTCCAGTCTACCTCCTGAAATCGGTTTCCTGCAATTCTGCCCCGCTTTCAAGTCCTCTTGGCAGCCTTACTTCAGTATATTTTTGGACGATAGCTGTCATTTATAACTCTGCAGGTTTGTGAATTACAGTGCCCCTGAGCTCCTTTCTTCAACTCGCTTTCTTTTGAGCTGGCCGCAACACCGCAGGATGGCTTCAGGCCCTAATCTGGTTCCGGCACGGCACGCTGAGCCTTTGGTTAATTCCTCTTCCTGGTGGGAAATGAGAGTTAAATTTGCCCGTCCAGACACCTCCAGCTAGTCTCTCATTGGTTCTCGCTATTCCTGTTCATCTTCCGCAGAAATTGCAAACTGGGCCAAACAGGAGGTTAAAGGGACTGACTCTCCAAGTCGGGAGGGTGTTAGTAAAGCGTCTGGAATGTTGCACCCGAGTACCAGGGTACGAAAACTGAGACATATTTGAACACGTCTCCCGATCACATGGTTGATCATACTCTAGGTTCCACATGCATGTTTTAGCTGAAGGAAGAATACCTTAAACCTGGGTAGTTGAAACCCGTGGAATGGGTACCATGCAATATGACTTCAAAGGGTCTTCATTTGCTCACCGAACCTCTCCAATCCTATCACTGCTGCGTTTATGCCCCTGTACACATGCTTGATTCTCTTTCGGAGACATAGCAATCCATAGGTTTTAAGATACTTACTAGTCAGGTACATTCTTAGGCATTTAATATGCGGTGTTGAGTCCATTTCGTTGAGCAAGGAGTAGCTCTTGTCTATTCCATATTTGGCTTAAGGAACTTTATCTGTGCTCATTTCAATCTCTGGTTTTATGCAGCACCCCAACTCACCTTTCCCCTTAAGCAAGCATAAGTTGGTTTTCTAAATTTGAGACCCTGTTCTGTTCTGTAATTCAGTTCCTGTGGAGCCAAGTTTACATTCCGTGTATTACTGATATCTTATGATGTTTCTTTTTCTGTGTGACTTATTTCAGTTAGAATCATCATACCTGAATCCACTCATTGTGCTGCTAAGGGCCTGATGACATAGATTTCATTGCTGAGTGATATTGCTTTGTAAGTAAATACCACAACTTCTTTATCCATTTTTCACTTTCTGCGATGTTGAACTTGTACGGTAAACGAGGTTCTTGTAAACAGAGGCGTCCCAAACTTTGGGGTGGCTGTGTCTTTTTGATTTTAATTTCCCTAAGCTATAGGACCATAAGTGGAAGTGCCCTAGGCTCTGTTGCTTTGTTTTTTAGATGTTTCAGGAAACACCATACACTTCTCCCGAGTGTCTGTTGGCAATTTACATCCCGCCCATCAGCATAACAAGGCTCCCAGTTCTCCATGGCCTGTCCTGCCTTTCTGGATTTTACACTTTTTTCAGATGGCCCTTTTGACCGGGAGGAAGTGAGACTTCATTGTAGTGCAGATTTCCTTTGCAAGCTTGCTTGGTTGGCCAAAAAGGGCGTATGCGTTTTTTCCTGAATATATTCAGGAAAAAACGCATACGCCCTTTTTGGCCAAGTGCATCATTGTGGACGTTCTGCCTCTTTTCCTATGCTTTCAATGCAATTCCAGTCTGCCTCCTGAAATCGGTTTCCTGCAATTCTGCCCCGCTTTCAAGTCCTCTTGGCAGCCTTACTTCAGTATATTTTTGGACGATAGCTGTCATTTATAACTCTGCAGGTTTGTGAATTACAGTGCCCCTGAGCTCCTTTCTTCAACTCGCTTTCTTTTGAGCTGGCCGCAACACCGCAGGATGGCTTCAGGCCCTAATCTGGTTCCGGCACGGCACGCTGAGCCTTTGGTTAATTCCTCTTCCTGGTGGGAAATGAGAGTTAAATTTGCCCGTCCAGACACCTCCAGCTAGTCTCTCATTGGTTCTCGCTATTCCTGTTCATCTTCCGCAGAAATTGCAAACTGGGCCAAACAGGAGGTTAAAGGGACTGACTCTCCAAGTCGGGAGGGTGTTAGTAAAGCGTCTGGAATGTTGCACCCGAGTACCAGGGTACGAAAACTGAGACATATTTGAACACGTCTCCCGATCACATGGTTGATCATACTCTAGGTTCCACATGCATGTTTTAGCTGAAGGAAGAATACCTTAAACCTGGGTAGTTGAAACCCGTGGAATGGGTACCATGCAATATGACTTCAAAGGGTCTTCATTTGCTCACCGAACCTCTCCAATCCTATCACTGCTGCGTTTATGCCCCTGTACACATGCTTGATTCTCTTTCGGAGACATAGCAATCCATAGGTTTTAAGATACTTACTAGTCAGGTACATTCTTAGGCATTTAATATGCGGTGTTGAGTCCATTTCGTTGAGCAAGGAGTAGCTCTTGTCTATTCCATATTTGGCTTAAGGAACTTTATCTGTGCTCATTTCAATCTCTGGTTTTATGCAGCACCCCAACTCACCTTTCCCCTTAAGCAAGCATAAGTTGGTTTTCTAAATTTGAGACCCTGTTCTGTTCTGTAATTCAGTTCCTGTGGAGCCAAGTTTACATTCCGTGTATTACTGATATCTTATGATGTTTCTTTTTCTGTGTGACTTATTTCAGTTAGAATCATCATACCTGAATCCACTCATTGTGCTGCTAAGGGCCTGATGACATAGATTTCATTGCTGAGTGATATTGCTTTGTAAGTAAATACCACAACTTCTTTATCCATTTTTCACTTTCTGCGATGTTGAACTTGTACGGTAAACGAGGTTCTTGTAAACAGAGGCGTCCCAAACTTTGGGGTGGCTGTGTCTTTTTGATTTTAATTTCCCTAAGCTATAGGACCATAAGTGGAAGTGCCCTAGGCTCTGTTGCTTTGTTTTTTAGATGTTTCAGGAAACACCATACACTTCTCCCGAGTGTCTGTTGGCAATTTACATCCCGCCCATCAGCATAACAAGGCTCCCAGTTCTCCATGGCCTGTCCTGCCTTTCTGGATTTTACACTTTTTTCAGATGGCCCTTTTGACCGGGAGGAAGTGAGACTTCATTGTAGTGCAGATTTCCTTTGCAAGCTTGCTTGGTTGGCCAAAAAGGGCGTATGCGTTTTTTCCTGAATATATTCAGGAAAAAACGCATACGCCCTTTTTGGCCAAGTGCATCATTGTGGACGTTCTGCCTCTTTTCCTATGCTTTCAATGCAATTCCAGTCTGCCTCCTGAAATCGGTTTCCTGCAATTCTGCCCCGCTTTCAAGTCCTCTTGGCAGCCTTACTTCAGTATATTTTTGGACGATAGCTGTCATTTATAACTCTGCAGGTTTGTGAATTACAGTGCCCCTGAGCTCCTTTCTTCAACTCGCTTTCTTTTGAGCTGGCCGCAACACCGCAGGATGGCTTCAGGCCCTAATCTGGTTCCGGCACGGCACGCTGAGCCTTTGGTTAATTCCTCTTCCTGGTGGGAAATGAGAGTTAAATTTGCCCGTCCAGACACCTCCAGCTAGTCTCTCATTGGTTCTCGCTATTCCTGTTCATCTTCCGCAGAAATTGCAAACTGGGCCAAACAGGAGGTTAAAGGGACTGACTCTCCAAGTCGGGAGGGTGTTAGTAAAGCGTCTGGAATGTTGCACCCGAGTACCAGGGTACGAAAACTGAGACATATTTGAACACGTCTCCCGATCACATGGTTGATCATACTCTAGGTTCCACATGCATGTTTTAGCTGAAGGAAGAATACCTTAAACCTGGGTAGTTGAAACCCGTGGAATGGGTACCATGCAATATGACTTCAAAGGGTCTTCATTTGCTCACCGAACCTCTCCAATCCTATCACTGCTGCGTTTATGCCCCTGTACACATGCTTGATTCTCTTTCGGAGACATAGCAATCCATAGGTTTTAAGATACTTACTAGTCAGGTACATTCTTAGGCATTTAATATGCGGTGTTGAGTCCATTTCGTTGAGCAAGGAGTAGCTCTTGTCTATTCCATATTTGGCTTAAGGAACTTTATCTGTGCTCATTTCAATCTCTGGTTTTATGCAGCACCCCAACTCACCTTTCCCCTTAAGCAAGCATAAGTTGGTTTTCTAAATTTGAGACCCTGTTCTGTTCTGTAATTCAGTTCCTGTGGAGCCAAGTTTACATTCCGTGTATTACTGATATCTTATGATGTTTCTTTTTCTGTGTGACTTATTTCAGTTAGAATCATCATACCTGAATCCACTCATTGTGCTGCTAAGGGCCTGATGACATAGATTTCATTGCTGAGTGATATTGCTTTGTAAGTAAATACCACAACTTCTTTATCCATTTTTCACTTTCTGCGATGTTGAACTTGTACGGTAAACGAGGTTCTTGTAAACAGAGGCGTCCCAAACTTTGGGGTGGCTGTGTCTTTTTGATTTTAATTTCCCTAAGCTATAGGACCATAAGTGGAAGTGCCCTAGGCTCTGTTGCTTTGTTTTTTAGATGTTTCAGGAAACACCATACACTTCTCCCGAGTGTCTGTTGGCAATTTACATCCCGCCCATCAGCATAACAAGGCTCCCAGTTCTCCATGGCCTGTCCTGCCTTTCTGGATTTTACACTTTTTTCAGATGGCCCTTTTGACCGGGGGGAAGTGAGACTTCATTGTAGTGCAGATTTCCTTTGCAAGCTTGCTTGGTTGGCCAAAAAGGGCGTATGCGTTTTTTCCTGAATATATTCAGGAAAAAACGCATACGCCCTTTTTGGCCAAGTGCATCATTGTGGACGTTCTGCCTCTTTTCCTATGCTTTCAATGCAATTCCAGTCTACCTCCTGAAATCGGTTTCCTGCAATTCTGCCCCGCTTTCAAGTCCTCTTGGCAGCCTTACTTCAGTATATTTTTGGACGATAGCTGTCATTTATAACTCTGCAGGTTTGTGAATTACAGTGCCCCTGAGCTCCTTTCTTCAACTCGCTTTCTTTTGAGCTGGCCGCAACACCGCAGGATGGCTTCAGGCCCTAATCTGGTTCCGGCACGGCACGCTGAGCCTTTGGTTAATTCCTCTTCCTGGTGGGAAATGAGGGTTAAATTTGCCCGTCCAGACACCTCCAGCTAGTCTCTCATTGGTTCTCGCTATTCCTGTTCATCTTCCGCAGAAATTGCAAACTGGGCCAAACAGGAGGTTAAAGGGACTGACTCTCCAAGTCGGGAGGGTGTTAGTAAAGCATCTGGAATGTTGCACCCGAGTACCAGGGTACGAAAACTGAGACATATTTGAACACGTCTCCCGATCACATGGTTGATCATACTCTAGGTTCCACATGCATGTTTTAGCTGAAGGAAGAATACCTTAAACCTGGGTAGTTGAAACCCGTGGAATGGGTACCATGCAATATGACTTCAGAGGGTCTTCATTTGCTCACCAAACCTCTCCAATCCTATCACTGCTGCGTTTATGCCCCTGTACACATGCTTGATTCTCTTTCGGAGACATAGCAATCCATAGGTTTTAAGATACTTACTAGTCAGGTACATTCTTAGGCATTTAATATGCGGTGTTGAGTCCATTTCGTTGAGCAAGGAGTAGCTCTTGTCTATTCCATATTTGGCTTAAGGAACTTTATCTGTGTTCATTTCAATCTCTGGTTTTATGCAGCACCCCAACTCACCTTTCCCCTTAAGCAAGCATAAGTTGGTTTTCTAAATTTGAGACCCTGTTCTGTTCTGTAATTCAGTTCCTGTGTAGCCAAGTTTACATTCCGTGTATTACTGATATCTTATGATGTTTCTTTTTCTGTGTGACTTATTTCAGTTAGAATCATCATACCTGAATCCACTCATTGTGCTGCTAAGGGCCTGATGACATAGATTTCATTGCTGAGTGATATTGCTTTGTAAGTAAATACCACAACTTCTTTATCCATTTTTCACTTTCTGCAATGTTGAACTTGTACTGTAAACGAGGTTCTTGTAAACAGAGGCATCCCAAACTTTGGGGTGGCTGTGTCTTTTTGATTTTAATTTCCCTAAGCTATAGGACCATAAGTGGAAGTGCCCTAGGCTCTGTTGCTTTGTTTTTTAGATGTTTCAGGAAACACCATACACTTCTCCCGAGTGTCTGTTGGCAATTTACATCCCGCCCATCAGCATAACAAGGCTCCCAGTTCTCCATGGCCTGTCCTGCCTTTCTGGATTTTACACTTTTTTCAGATGGCCCTTTTGACCGGGGGGAAGTGAGACTTCATTGTAGTGCAGATTTCCTTTGCAAGCTTGCTTGGTTGGCCAAAAAGGGCGTATGCGTTTTTTCCTGAATATATTCAGGAAAAAACGCATACGCCCTTTTTGGCCAAGTGCATCATTGTGGACGTTCTGCCTCTTTTCCTATGCTTTCAATGCAATTCCAGTCTACCTCCTGAAATCGGTTTCCTGCAATTCTGCCCCGCTTTCAAGTCCTCTTGGCAGCCTTACTTCAGTATATTTTTGGACGATAGCTGTCATTTATAACTCTGCAGGTTTGTGAATTACAGTGCCCCTGAGCTCCTTTCTTCAACTCGCTTTCTTTTGAGCTGGCCGCAACACCGCAGGATGGCTTCAGGCCCTAATCTTGTTCCGGCACGGCACGCTGAGCCTTTGGTTAATTCCTCTTCCTGGTGGGAAATGAGAGTTAAATTTGCCCGTCCAGACACCTCCAGCTAGTCTCTCATTGGTTCTCGCTATTCCTGTTCATCTTCCGCAGAAATTGCAAACTGGGCCAAACAGGAGGTTAAAGGGACTGACTCTCCAAGTCGGGAGGGTGTTAGTAAAGCGTCTGGAATGTTGCACCCGAGTACCAGGGTACGAAAACTGAGACATATTTGAACACGTCTCCCGATCACATGGTTGATCATACTCTAGGTTCCACATGCATGTTTTAGCTGAAGGAAGAATACCTTAAACCTGGGTAGTTGAAACCCGTGGAATGGGTACCATGCAATATGACTTCAGAGGGTCTTCATTTGCTCACCAAACCTCTCCAATCCTATCACTGCTGCGTTTATGCCCCTGTACACATGCTTGATTCTCTTTCGGAGACATAGCAATCCATAGGTTTTAAGATACTTACTAGTCAGGTACATTCTTAGGCGTTTAATATGCGGTGTTGTGTCCATTTCGTTGAGCAAGGAGTAGCTCTTGTCTATTCCATATTTGGCTTAAGGAACTTTATCTGTGCTGATTTCAATCTCTGGTTTTATGCAGCACCCCAACTCACCTTTCCCCTTAAGCAAGCATAAGTTGGTTTTCTAAATTTGAGACCCTGTTCTGTTCTGTAATTCAGTTCCTGTGTAGCCAAGTTTACATTCCGTGTATTACTGATATCTTATGATGTTTCTTTTTCTGTGTGACTTATTTCAGTTAGAATCATCATACCTGAATCCACTCATTGTGCTGCTAAGGGCCTGATGACATAGATTTCATTGCAGAGTGATATTGCTTTGTAAGTAAATACCACAACTTCTTTATCCATTTTTCACTTTCTGCGATGTTGAACTTGTACTGTAAACGAGGTTCTTGTAAACAGAGGCGTCCCAAACTTTGGGGTGGCTGTGTCTTTTTGATTTTAATTTCCCTAATCTATAGGACCATAAGTGGAAGTGCCCTAGGCTCTGTTGCTTTGTTTTTTAGATGTTTCAGGAAACACCATACACTTCTCCCGAGTGTCTGTTGGCAATTTACATCCCGCCCATCAGCATAACAAGGCTCCCAGTTCTCCATGGCCTGTCCTGCCTTTCTGGATTTTACACTTTTTTCAGATGGCCCTTTTGACCGGGGGGAAGTGAGACTTCATTGTAGTGCAGATTTCCTTTGCAAGCTTGCTTGGTTGGCCAAAAAGGGCGTATGCGTTTTTTCCTGAATATATTCAGGAAAAAACGCATACGCCCTTTTTGGCCAAGTGCATCATTGTGGACGTTCTGCCTCTTTTCCTATGCTTTCAATGCAATTCCAGTCTACCTCCTGAAATCGGTTTCCTGCAATTCTGCCCCGCTTTCAAGTCCTCTTGGCAGCCTTACTTCAGTATATTTTTGGACGATAGCTGTCATTTATAACTCTGCAGGTTTGTGAATTACAGTGCCCCTGAGCTCCTTTCTTCAACTCGCTTTCTTTTGAGCTGGCCGCAACACCGCAGGATGGCTTCAGGCCCTAATCTGGTTCCGGCACGGCATGCTGAGCCTTTGGTTAATTCCTCTTCCTGGTGGGAAATGAGAGTTAAATTTGCCCGTCCAGACACCTCCAGCTAGTCTCTCATTGGTTCTCGCTATTCCTGTTCATCTTCCGCAGAAATTGCAAACTGGGCCAAACAGGAGGTTAAAGGGACTGACTCTCCAAGTCGGGAGGGTGTTAGTAAAGCGTCAGGAATGTTGCACCCGAGTACCAGGGTACGAAAACTGAGACATATTTGAACACGTCTCCCGATCACATGGTTGATCATACTCTAGGTTCCACATGCATGTTTTAGCTGAAGGAAGAATACCTTAAACCTGGGTAGTTGAAACACGTGGAATGAGTACCATGCAATATGACTTCAGAGGGTCTTCATTTGCTCACCAAACCTCTCCAATCCTATCACTGCTGCGTTTATGCCCCTGTACACATGCTTGATTCTCTTTCGGAGACATAGCAATCCATAGGTTTTAAGATACTTACTAGTCAGGTACATTCTTAGGCGTTTAATATGCAGTGTTGTGTCCATTTCGTTGAGCAAGGAGTAGCTCTTGTCTATTCCATATTTGGCTTAAGGAACTTTATCTGTGCTCATTTCAATCTCTGGTTTTATGCAGCATCCCAACTCACCTTTCCCCTTAAGCAAGCATAAGTTGGTTTTCTAAATTTGAGACCCTGTTCTGTTTTGGAATTCAGTTCCTGTGTAGCGAAGTTTACATTCCGTGTATTACTGATATCTTATGATGTTTCTTTTTCTGTGTGACTTATTTCAGTTAGAATCATCATACCTGAATCCACTCATTGTGCTGCTAAGGGCCTGATGACATAGATTTCATTGCAGAGTGATATTGCTTTGTAAGTAAATACCACAACTTCTTTATCCATTTTTCACTTTCTGCGATGTTGAACTTGTACTGTAAACGAGGTTCTTGTAAACAGAGGCGTCCCAAACTTTGGGGTGGCTGTGTCTTTTTGATTTTAATTTCCCTAATCTATAGGACCATAAGTGGAAGTGCCCTAGGCTCTGTTGCTTTGTTTTTTAGATGTTTCAGGAAACACCATACACTTCTCCCGAGTGTCTGTTGGCAATTTACATCCCGCCCATCAGCATAACAAGGCTCCCAGTTCTCCATGGCCTGTCCTGCCTTTCTGGATTTTACACTTTTTTCAGATGGCCCTTTTGACCGGGGGGAAGTGAGACTTCATTGTAGTGCAGATTTCCTTTGCAAGCTTGCTTGGTTGGCCAAAAAGGGCGTATGCGTTTTTTCCTGAATATATTCAGGAAAAAACGCATACGCCCTTTTTGGCCAAGTGCATCATTGTGGACGTTCTGCCTCTTTTCCTATGCTTTCAATGCAATTCCAGTCTACCTCCTGAAATCGGTTTCCTGCAATTCTGCCCCGCTTTCAAGTCCTCTTGGCAGCCTTACTTCAGTATATTTTTGGACGATAGCTGTCATTTATAACTCTGCAGGTTTGTGAATTACAGTGCCCCTGAGCTCCTTTCTTCAACTCGCTTTCTTTTGAGCTGGCCGCAACACCGCAGGATGGCTTCAGGCCCTAATCTGGTTCCGGCACGGCATGCTGAGCCTTTGGTTAATTCCTCTTCCTGGTGGGAAATGAGAGTTAAATTTGCCCGTCCAGACACCTCCAGCTAGTCTCTCATTGGTTCTCGCTATTCCTGTTCCTCTTCCGCAGAAATTGCAAACTGGGCCAAACAGGAGGTTAAAGGGACTGACTCTCCAAGTCGGGAGGGTGTTAGTAAAGCGTCAGGAATGTTGCACCCGAGTACCAGGGTACGAAAACTGAGACATATTTGAACACGTCTCCCGATCACATGGTTGATCATACTCTAGGTTCCACATGCATGTTTTAGCTGAAGGAAGAATACCTTAAACCTGGGTAGTTGAAACACGTGGAATGGGTACCATGCAATATGACTTCAGAGGGTCTTCATTTGCTCACCAAACCTCTCCAATCCTATCACTGCTGCGTTTATGCCCCTGTACACATGCTTGATTCTCTTTCGGAGACATAGCAATCCATAGGTTTTAAGATACTTACTAGTCAGGTACATTCTTAGGCGTTTAATATGCAGTGTTGTGTCCATTTCGTTGAGCAAGGAGTAGCTCTTGTCTATTCCATATTTGGCTTAAGGAACTTTATCTGTGCTCATTTCAATCTCTGGTTTTATGCAGCATCCCAACTCACCTTTCCCCTTAAGCAAGCATAAGTTGGTTTTCTAAATTTGAGACCCTGTTCTGTTTTGGAATTCAGTTCCTGTGTAGCGAAGTTTACATTCCGTGTATTACTGATATCTTATGATGTTTCTTTTTCTGTGTGACTTATTTCAGTTAGAATCATCATACCTGAATCCACTCATTGTGCTGCTAAGGGCCTGATGACATAGATTTCATTGCTGAGTGATATTGCTTTGTAAGTAAATACCACAACTTCTTTATCCATTTTTCACTTTCTGCAATGTTGAACTTGTACTGTAAACGAGGTTCTTGTAAACAGAGGCGTCCCAAACTTTGGGGTGGCTGTGTCTTTTTGATTTTAATTTCCCTAATCTATAGGACCATAAGTCGAAGTGCCCTAGGCTCTGTTGCTTTGTTTTTTAGATGTTTCAGGAAACACCATACACTTCTCCCGAGTGTCTGTTGGCAATTTACATCCCGCCCATCAGCATAACAAGGCTCCCAGTTCTCCATGGCCTGTCCTGCCTTTCTGGATTTTACACTTTTTTCAGATGGCCCTTTTGACCGGGGGGAAGTGAGACTTCATTGTAGTGCAGATTTCCTTTGCAAGTTTGCTTGGTTGGCCAAAAAGGGCGTATGCGTTTTTTCCTGAATATATTCAGGAAAAAACGCATATGCCCTTTTTGGCCAAGTGCATCATTGTGGACGTTCTGCCTCTTTTCCTATGCTTTCAATGCAATTCCAGTCTACCTCCTGAAATCGGTTTCCTGCAATTCTGCCCCGCTTTCAAGTCCTCTTGGCAGCCTTACTTCAGTATATTTTTGGACGATAGCTGTCATTTATAACTCTGCAGGTTTGTGAATTACAGTGCCCCTGAGCTCCTTTCTTCAACTCGCTTTCTTTTGAGCTGGCCGCAACACCGCAGGATGGCTTCAGGCCCTAATCTGGTTCCGGCACGGCACGCTGAGCCTTTGGTTAATTCCTCTTCCTGGTGGGAAATGAGAGTTAAATTTGCCCGTCCAGACACCTCCAGCTAGTCTCTCATTGGTTCTCGCTATTCCTGTTCATCTTCCGCAGAAATTGCAAACTGGGCCAAACAGGAGGTTAAAGGGACTGACTCTCCAAGTCGGGAGGGTGTTAGTAAAGCGTCAGGAATGTTGCACCCGAGTACCAGGGTACGAAAACTGAGACATATTTGAACACGTCTCCCGATCACATGGTTGATCATACTCTAGGTTCCACATGCATGTTTTAGCTGAAGGAAGAATACCTTAAACCTGGGTAGTTGAAACACGTGGAATGAGTACCATGCAATATGACTTCAGAGGGTCTTCATTTGCTCACCAAACCTCTCCAATCCTATCACTGCTGCGTTTATGCCCCTGTACACATGCTTGATTCTCTTTCGGAGACATAGCAATCCATAGGTTTTAAGATACTTACTAGTCAGGTACATTCTTAGGCGTTTAATATGCAGTGTTGTGTCCATTTCGTTGAGCAAGGAGTAGCTCTTGTCTATTCCATATTTGGCTTAAGGAACTTTATCTGTGCTCATTTCAATCTCTGGTTTTATGCAGCATCCCAACTCACCTTTCCCCTTAAGCAAGCATAAGTTGGTTTTCTAAATTTGAGACCCTGTTCTGTTTTGGAATTCAGTTCCTGTGTAGCGAAGTTTACATTCCGTGTATTACTGATATCTTATGATGTTTCTTTTTCTGTGTGACTTATTTCAGTTAGAATCATCATACCTGAATCCACTCATTGTGCTGCTAAGGGCCTGATGACATAGATTTCATTGCAGAGTGATATTGCTTTGTAAGTAAATACCACAACTTCTTTATCCATTTTTCACTTTCTGCGATGTTGAACTTGTACTGTAAACGAGGTTCTTGTAAACAGAGGCGTCCCAAACTTTGGGGTGGCTGTGTCTTTTTGATTTTAATTTCCCTAATCTATAGGACCATAAGTGGAAGTGCCCTAGGCTCTGTTGCTTTGTTTTTTAGATGTTTCAGGAAACACCATACACTTCTCCCGAGTGTCTGTTGGCAATTTACATCCCGCCCATCAGCATAACAAGGCTCCCAGTTCTCCATGGCCTGTCCTGCCTTTCTGGATTTTACACTTTTTTCAGATGGCCCTTTTGACCGGGGGGAAGTGAGACTTCATTGTAGTGCAGATTTCCTTTGCAAGCTTGCTTGGTTGGCCAAAAAGGGCGTATGCGTTTTTTCCTGAATATATTCAGGAAAAAACGCATACGCCCTTTTTGGCCAAGTGCATCATTGTGGACGTTCTGCCTCTTTTCCTATGCTTTCAATGCAATTCCAGTCTACCTCCTGAAATCGGTTTCCTGCAATTCTGCCCCGCTTTCAAGTCCTCTTGGCAGCCTTACTTCAGTATATTTTTGGACGATAGCTGTCATTTATAACTCTGCAGGTTTGTGAATTACAGTGCCCCTGAGCTCCTTTCTTCAACTCGCTTTCTTTTGAGCTGGCCGCAACACCGCAGGATGGCTTCAGGCCCTAATCTGGTTCCGGCACGGCATGCTGAGCCTTTGGTTAATTCCTCTTCCTGGTGGGAAATGAGAGTTAAATTTGCCCGTCCAGACACCTCCAGCTAGTCTCTCATTGGTTCTCGCTATTCCTGTTCCTCTTCCGCAGAAATTGCAAACTGGGCCAAACAGGAGGTTAAAGGGACTGACTCTCCAAGTCGGGAGGGTGTTAGTAAAGCGTCAGGAATGTTGCACCCGAGTACCAGGGTACGAAAACTGAGACATATTTGAACACGTCTCCCGATCACATGGTTGATCATACTCTAGGTTCCACATGCATGTTTTAGCTGAAGGAAGAATACCTTAAACCTGGGTAGTTGAAACACGTGGAATGGGTACCATGCAATATGACTTCAGAGGGTCTTCATTTGCTCACCAAACCTCTCCAATCCTATCACTGCTGCGTTTATGCCCCTGTACACATGCTTGATTCTCTTTCGGAGACATAGCAATCCATAGGTTTTAAGATACTTACTAGTCAGGTACATTCTTAGGCGTTTAATATGCAGTGTTGTGTCCATTTCGTTGAGCAAGGAGTAGCTCTTGTCTATTCCATATTTGGCTTAAGGAACTTTATCTGTGCTCATTTCAATCTCTGGTTTTATGCAGCATCCCAACTCACCTTTCCCCTTAAGCAAGCATAAGTTGGTTTTCTAAATTTGAGACCCTGTTCTGTTTTGGAATTCAGTTCCTGTGTAGCGAAGTTTACATTCCGTGTATTACTGATATCTTATGATGTTTCTTTTTCTGTGTGACTTATTTCAGTTAGAATCATCATACCTGAATCCACTCATTGTGCTGCTAAGGGCCTGATGACATAGATTTCATTGCTGAGTGATATTGCTTTGTAAGTAAATACCACAACTTCTTTATCCATTTTTCACTTTCTGCAATGTTGAACTTGTACTGTAAACGAGGTTCTTGTAAACAGAGGCGTCCCAAACTTTGGGGTGGCTGTGTCTTTTTGATTTTAATTTCCCTAATCTATAGGACCATAAGTCGAAGTGCCCTAGGCTCTGTTGCTTTGTTTTTTAGATGTTTCAGGAAACACCATACACTTCTCCCGAGTGTCTGTTGGCAATTTACATCCCGCCCATCAGCATAACAAGGCTCCCAGTTCTCCATGGCCTGTCCTGCCTTTCTGGATTTTACACTTTTTTCAGATGGCCCTTTTGACCGGGGGGAAGTGAGACTTCATTGTAGTGCAGATTTCCTTTGCAAGTTTGCTTGGTTGGCCAAAAAGGGCGTATGCGTTTTTTCCTGAATATATTCAGGAAAAAACGCATATGCCCTTTTTGGCCAAGTGCATCATTGTGGACGTTCTGCCTCTTTTCCTATGCTTTCAATGCAATTCCAGTCTACCTCCTGAAATCGGTTTCCTGCAATTCTGCCCCGCTTTCAAGTCCTCTTGGCAGCCTTACTTCAGTATATTTTTGGACGATAGCTGTCATTTATAACTCTGCAGGTTTGTGAATTACAGTGCCCCTGAGCTCCTTTCTTCAACTCGCTTTCTTTTGAGCTGGCCGCAACACCGCAGGATGGCTTCAGGCCCTAATCTGGTTCCGGCACGGCACGCTGAGCCTTTGGTTAATTCCTCTTCCTGGTGGGAAATGAGAGTTAAATTTGCCCGTCCAGACACCTCCAGCTAGTCTCTCATTGGTTCTCGCTATTCCTGTTCATCTTCCGCAGAAATTGCAAACTGGGCCAAACAGGAGGTTAAAGGGACTGACTCTCCAAGTCGGGAGGGTGTTAGTAAAGCGTCTGGAATGTTGCACCCGAGTACCAGGGTACGAAAACTGAGACATATTTGAACACGTCTCCCGATCACATGGTTGATCATACTCTAGGTTCCACATGCATGTTTTAGCTGAAGGAAGAATACCTTAAACCTGGGTAGTTGAAACCCGTGGAATGGGTACCATGCAATATGACTTCAAAGGGTCTTCATTTGCTCACCGAACCTCTCCAATCCTATCACTGCTGCGTTTATGCCCCTGTACACATGCTTGATTCTCTTTCGGAGACATAGCAATCCATAGGTTTTAAGATACTTACTAGTCAGGTACATTCTTAGGCATTTAATATGTGGTGTTGAGTCCATTTCGTTGAGCAAGGAGTAGCTCTTGTCTATTCCATATTTGGCTTAAGGAACTTTATCTGTGCTCATTTCAATCTCTGGTTTTATGCAGCACCCCAACTCACCTTTCCCCTTAAGCAAGCATAAGTTGGTTTTCTAAATTTGAGACCCTGTTCTGTTCTGTAATTCAGTTCCTGTGGAGCCAAGTTTACATTCCGTGTATTACTGATATCTTATGATGTTTCTTTTTCTGTGTGACTTATTTCAGTTAGAATCATCATACCTGAATCCACTCATTGTGCTGCTAAGGGCCTGATGACATAGATTTCATTGCTGAGTGATATTGCTTTGTAAGTAAATACCACAACTTCTTTATCCATTTTTCACTTTCTGCGATGTTGAACTTGTACGGTAAACGAGGTTCTTGTAAACAGAGGCGTCCCAAACTTTGGGGTGGCTGTGTCTTTTTGATTTTAATTTCCCTAAGCTATAGGACCATAAGTGGAAGTGCCCTAGGCTCTGTTGCTTTGTTTTTTAGATGTTTCAGGAAACACCATACACTTCTCCCGAGTGTCTGTTGGCAATTTACATCCCGCCCATCAGCATAACAAGGCTCCCAGTTCTCCATGGCCTGTCCTGCCTTTCTGGATTTTACACTTTTTTCAGATGGCCCTTTTGACCGGGGGGAAGTGAGACTTCATTGTAGTGCAGATTTCCTTTGCAAGCTTGCTTGGTTGGCCAAAAAGGGCGTATGCGTTTTTTCCTGAATATATTCAGGAAAAAACGCATATGCCCTTTTTGGCCAAGTGCATCATTGTGGACGTTCTGCCTCTTTTCCTATGCTTTCAATGCAATTCCAGTCTACCTCCTGAAATCGGTTTCCTGCAATTCTGCCCCGCTTTCAAGTCCTCTTGGCAGCCTTACTTCAGTATATTTTTGGACGATAGCTGTCATTTATAACTCTGCAGGTTTGTGAATTACAGTGCCCCTGAGCTCCTTTCTTCAACTCGCTTTCTTTTGAGCTGGCCGCAACACCGCAGGATGGCTTCAGGCCCTAATCTGGTTCCGGCACGGCACACTGAGCCTTTGGTTAATTCCTCTTCCTGGTGGGAAATGAGAGTTAAATTTGCCCGTCCAGACACCTCCAGCTAGTCTCTCATTGGTTCTCGCTATTCCTGTTCATCTTCCGCAGAAATTGCAAACTGGGCCAAACAGGAGGTTAAAGGGACTGACTCTCCAAGTCGGGAGGGTGTTAGTAAAGCGTCTGGAATGTTGCACCCGAGTACCAGGGTACGAAAACTGAGACATATTTGAACACGTCTCCCGATCACATGGTTGATCATACTCTAGGTTCCACATGCATGTTTTAGCTGAAGGAAGAATACCTTAAACCTGGGTAGTTGAAACCCGTGGAATGGGTACCATGCAATATGACTTCAAAGGGTCTTCATTTGCTCACCGAACCTCTCCAATCCTATCACTGCTGCGTTTATGCCCCTGTACACATGCTTGATTCTCTTTCGGAGACATAGCAATCCATAGGTTTTAAGATACTTACTAGTCAGGTACATTCTTAGGCATTTAATATGTGGTGTTGAGTCCATTTCGTTGAGCAAGGAGTAGCTCTTGTCTATTCCATATTTGGCTTAAGGAACTTTATCTGTGCTCATTTCAATCTCTGGTTTTATGCAGCACCCCAACTCACCTTTCCCCTTAAGCAAGCATAAGTTGGTTTTCTAAATTTGAGACCCTGTTCTGTTCTGTAATTCAGTTCCTGTGGAGCCAAGTTTACATTCCGTGTATTACTGATATCTTATGATGTTTCTTTTTCTGTGTGACTTATTTCAGTTAGAATCATCATACCTGAATCCACTCATTGTGCTGCTAAGGGCCTGATGACATAGATTTCATTGCTGAGTGATATTGCTTTGTAAGTAAATACCACAACTTCTTTATCCATTTTTCACTTTCTGCGATGTTGAACTTGTACGGTAAACGAGGTTCTTGTAAACAGAGGCGTCCCAAACTTTGGGGTGGCTGTGTCTTTTTGATTTTAATTTCCCTAAGCTATAGGACCATAAGTGGAAGTGCCCTAGGCTCTGTTGCTTTGTTTTTTAGATGTTTCAGGAAACACCATACACTTCTCCCGAGTGTCTGTTGGCAATTTACATCCCGCCCATCAGCATAACAAGGCTCCCAGTTCTCCATGGCCTGTCCTGCCTTTCTGGATTTTACACTTTTTTCAGATGGCCCTTTTGACCGGGGGGAAGTGAGACTTCATTGTAGTGCAGATTTCCTTTGCAAGCTTGCTTGGTTGGCCAAAAAGGGCGTATGCGTTTTTTCCTGAATATATTCAGGAAAAAACGCATATGCCCTTTTTGGCCAAGTGCATCATTGTGGACGTTCTGCCTCTTTTCCTATGCTTTCAATGCAATTCCAGTCTACCTCCTGAAATCGGTTTCCTGCAATTCTGCCCCGCTTTCAAGTCCTCTTGGCAGCCTTACTTCAGTATATTTTTGGACGATAGCTGTCATTTATAACTCTGCAGGTTTGTGAATTACAGTGCCCCTGAGCTCCTTTCTTCAACTCGCTTTCTTTTGAGCTGGCCGCAACACCGCAGGATGGCTTCAGGCCCTAATCTGGTTCCGGCACGGCACGCTGAGCCTTTGGTTAATTCCTCTTCCTGGTGGGAAATGAGAGTTAAATTTGCCCGTCCAGACACCTCCAGCTAGTCTCTCATTGGTTCTCGCTATTCCTGTTCATCTTCCGCAGAAATTGCAAACTGGGCCAAACAGGAGGTTAAAGGGACTGACTCTCCAAGTCGGGAGGGTGTTAGTAAAGCGTCTGGAATGTTGCACCCGAGTACCAGGGTACGAAAACTGAGACATATTTGAACACGTCTCCCGATCACATGGTTGATCAGACTCTAGGTTCCACATGCATGTTTTAGCTGAAGGAAGAATACCTTAAACCTGGGTAGTTGAAACCCGTGGAATGGGTACCATGCAATATGACTTCAAAGGGTCTTCATTTGCTCACCGAACCTCTCCAATCCTATCACTGCTGCGTTTATGCCCCTGTACACATGCTTGATTCTCTTTCGGAGACATAGCAATCCATAGGTTTTAAGATACTTACTAGTCAGGTACATTATTAGGCGTTTAATATGCGGTGTTGAGTCCATTTCGTTGAGCAAGGAGTAGCTCTTGTCTATTCCATATTTGGCTTAAGGAACTTTATCTGTGCTCATTTCAATCTCTGGTTTTATGCAGCACCCCAACTCACCTTTACCCTTAAGCAAGCATAAGTTGGTTTTCTAAATTTGAGACCCTGTTCTGTTCTGTAATTCAGTTCCTGTGTAGCCAAGTTTACATTCCGTGTATTACTGATATCTTATGATGTTTCTTTTTCTGTGTGACTTATTTCAGTTAGAATCATCATACCTGAATCCACTCATTGTGCTGCTAAGGGCCTGATGACATAGATTTCATTGCTGAGTGATATTGCTTTGTAAGTAAATACCACAACTTCTTTATCCATTTTTCACTTTCTGCGATGTTGAACTTGTACTGTAAACGAGGTTCTTGTAAACAGAGGCGTCCCAAACTTTGGGGTGGCTGTGTCTTTTTTATTTTAATTTCCCTAAGCTATAGGACCATAAGTGGAAGTGCCCTAGGCTCTGTTGCTTTGTTTTTTAGATGTTTCAGGAAACACCATACACTTCTCCCGAGTGTCTGTTGGCAATTTACATCCCGCCCATCAGCATAACAAGGCTCCCAGTTCTCCATGGCCTGTCCTGCCTTTCTGGATTTTACACTTTTTTCAGATGGCCCTTTTGACCGGGAGGAAGTGAGACTTCATTGTAGTGCAGATTTCCTTTGCAAGCTTGCTTGGTTGGCCAAAAAGGGCGTATGCGTTTTTTCCTGAATATATTCAGGAAAAAACGCATACGCCCTTTTTGGCCAAGTGCATCATTGTGGACGTTCTGCCTCTTTTCCTATGCTTTCAATGCAATTCCAGTCTGCCTCCTGAAATCGGTTTCCTGCAATTCTGCCCCGCTTTCAAGTCCTCTTGGCAGCCTTACTTCAGTATATTTTTGGACGATAGCTGTCATTTATAACTCTGCAGGTTTGTGAATTACAGTGCCCCTGAGCTTCTTTCTTCAACTCGCTTTCTTTTGAGCTGGCCGCAACACCGCAGGATGGCTTCAGGCCCTAATCTGGTTCCGGCACGGCACGCTGAGCCTTTGGTTAATTCCTCTTCCTGGTGGGAAATGAGAGTTAAATTTGCCCGTCCAGACACCTCCAGCTAGTCTCTCATTGGTTCTCGCTATTCCTGTTCATCTTCCGCAGAAATTGCAAACTGGGCCAAACAGGAGGTTAAAGGGACTGACTCTCCAAGTCGGGAGGGTGTTAGTAAAGCGTCTGGAATGTTGCACCCGAGTACCAGGGTACGAAAACTGAGACATATTTGAACACGTCTCCCGATCACATGGTTGATCAGACTCTAGGTTCCACATGCATGTTTTAGCTGAAGGAAGAATACCTTAAACCTGGGTAGTTGAAACCCGTGGAATGGGTACCATGCAATATGACTTCAAAGGGTCTTCATTTGCTCACCGAACCTCTCCAATCCTATCACTGCTGCGTTTATGCCCCTGTACACATGCTTGATTCTCTTTCGGAGACATAGCAATCCATAGGTTTTAAGATACTTACTAGTCAGGTACATTATTAGGCGTTTAATATGCGGTGTTGAGTCCATTTCGTTGAGCAAGGAGTAGCTCTTGTCTATTCCATATTTGGCTTAAGGAACTTTATCTGTGCTCATTTCAATCTCTGGTTTTATGCAGCACCCCAACTCACCTTTACCCTTAAGCAAGCATAAGTTGGTTTTCTAAATTTGAGACCCTGTTCTGTTCTGTAATTCAGTTCCTGTGTAGCCAAGTTTACATTCCGTGTATTACTGATATCTTATGATGTTTCTTTTTCTGTGTGACTTATTTCAGTTAGAATCATCATACCTGAATCCACTCATTGTGCTGCTAAGGGCCTGATGACATAGATTTCATTGCTGAGTGATATTGCTTTGTAAGTAAATACCACAACTTCTTTATCCATTTTTCACTTTCTGCGATGTTGAACTTGTACTGTAAACGAGGTTCTTGTAAACAGAGGCGTCCCAAACTTTGGGGTGGCTGTGTCTTTTTTATTTTAATTTCCCTAAGCTATAGGACCATAAGTGGAAGTGCCCTAGGCTCTGTTGCTTTGTTTTTTAGATGTTTCAGGAAACACCATACACTTCTCCCGAGTGTCTGTTGGCAATTTACATCCCGCCCATCAGCATAACAAGGCTCCCAGTTCTCCATGGCCTGTCCTGCCTTTCTGGATTTTATACTTTTTTCAGATGGCCCTTTTGACCGGGGGGAAGTGAGACTTCATTGTAGTGCAGATTTCCTTTGCAAGCTTGCTTGGTTGGCCAAAAAGGGCGTATGCGTTTTTTCCTGAATATATTCAGGAAAAAACGCATACGCCCTTTTTGGCCAAGTGCATCATTGTGGACGTTCTGCCTCTTTTCCTATGCTTTCAATGCAATTCCAGTCTACCTCCTGAAATCGGTTTCCTGCAATTCTGCCCCGCTTTCAAGTCCTCTTGGCAGCCTTACTTCAGTATATTTTTGGACGATAGCTGTCATTTATAACTCTGCAGGTTTGTGAATTACAGTGCCCCTGAGCTCCTTTCTTCAACTCGCTTTCTTTTGAGCTGGCCGCAACACCGCAGGATGGCTTCAGGCCCTAATCTGTTTCCGGCACGGCACGCTGAGCCTTTGGTTAATTCCTCTTCCTGGTGGGAAATGAGGGTTAAATTTGCCCGTCCAGACACCTCCAGCTAGTCTCTCATTGGTTCTCGCTATTCCTGTTCATCTTCCGCAGAAATTGCAAACTGGGCCAAACAGGAGGTTAAAGGGACTGACTCTCCAAGTCGGGAGGGTGTTAGTAAAGTGTCTGGAATGTTGCACCCGAGTACCAGGGTACGAAAACTGAGACATATTTGAACACGTCTCCCGATCACATGGTTGATCAGACTCTAGGTTCCACATGCATGTTTTAGCTGAAGGAAGAATACCTTAAACCTGGGTAGTTGAAACCCGTGGAATGGGTACCATGCAATATGACTTCAGAGGGTCTTCATTTGCTCACCAAACCTCTCCAATCCTATCACTGCTGCGTTTATGCCCCTGTACACATGCTTGATTCTCTTTCAGAGACATAGCAATCCATAGGTTTTAAGATACTTACTAGTCAGGTACATTCTTAGGCATTTAATATGCGGTGTTGAGTCCATTTCGTTGAGCAAGGAGTAGCTCTTGTCTATTCCATATTTGGCTTAAGGAACTTTATCTGTGTTCATTTCAATCTCTGGTTTTATGCAGCACCCCAACTCACCTTTCCCCTTAAGCAAGCATAAGTTGGTTTTCTAAATTTGAGACCCTGTTCTGTTCTGTAATTCAGTTCCTGTGTAGCCAAGTTTACATTCCGTGTATTACTGATATCTTATGATGTTTCTTTTTCTGTGTGACTTATTTCAGTTAGAATCATCATACCTGAATCCACTCATTGTGCTGCTAAGGGCCTGATGACATAGATTTCATTGCTGAGTGATATTGCTTTGTAAGTAAATACCACAACTTCTTTATCCATTTTTCACTTTCTGCGATGTTGAACTTGTACTGTAAACGAGGTTCTTGTAAACAGAGGCATCCCAAACTTTGGGGTGGCTGTGTCTTTTTGATTTTAATTTCCCTAAGCTATAGGACCATAAGTGGAAGTGCCCTAGGCTCTGTTGCTTTGTTTTTTAGATGTTTCAGGAAACACCATACACTTCTCCCGAGTGGCTGTTGGCAATTTACATCCCGCCCATCAGCATAACAAGGCTCCCAGTTCTCCATGGCCTGTCCTGCCTTTCTGGATTTTACACTTTTTTCAGATGGCCCTTTTGACCGGGGGGAAGTGAGACTTCATTGTAGTGCAGATTTCCTTTGCAAGCTTGCTTGGTTGGCCAAAAAGGGCGTATGCGTTTTTTCCTGAATATATTCAGGAAAAAACGCATACGCCCTTTTTGGCCAAGTGCATCATTGTGGACGTTCTGCCTCTTTTCCTATGCTTTCAATGCAATTCCAGTCTACCTCCTGAAATCGGTTTCCTGCAATTCTGCCCCGCTTTCAAGTCCTCTTGGCAGCCTTACTTCAGTATATTTTTGGACGATAGCTGTCATTTATAACTCTGCAGGTTTGTGAATTACAGTGCCCCTGAGCTCCTTTCTTCAACTCGCTTTCTTTTGAGCTGGCCGCAACACCGCAGGATGGCTTCAGGCCCTAATCTGGTTCCGGCACGGCACGCTGAGCCTTTGGTTAATTCCTCTTCCTGGTGGGAAATGAGAGTTAAATTTGCCCGTCCAGACACCTCCAGCTAGTCTCTCATTGGTTCTCGCTATTCCTGTTCATCTTCCGCAGAAATTGCAAACTGGGCCAAACAGGAGGTTAAAGGGACTGACTCTCCAAGTCGGGAGGGTGTTAGTAAAGCGTCTGGAATGTTGCACCCGAGTACCAGGGTACGAAAACTGAGACATATTTGAACACGTCTCCCGATCACATGGTTGATCATACTCTAGGTTCCACATGCATGTTTTAGCTGAAGGAAGAATACCTTAAACCTGAGTAGTTGAAACCCGTGGAATGGGTACCATGCAATATGACTTCAGAGGGTCTTCATTTGCTCACCAAACCTCTCCAATCCTATCACTGCTGCGTTTATGCCCCTGTACACATGCTTGATTCTCTTTCGGAGACATAGCAATCCATAGGTTTTAAGATACTTACTAGTCAGGTACATTCTTAGGCGTTTAATATGCGGTGTTGTGTCCATTTCGTTGAGCAAGGAGTAGCTCTTGTCTATTCCATATTTGGCTTAAGGAACTTTATCTGTGCTCATTTCAATCTCTGGTTTTATGCAGCACCCCAACTCACCTTTCCCTTAAGCAAGCATAAGTTGGTTTTCTAAATTTGAGACCCTGTTCTGTTCTGTAATTCAGTTCCTGTGTAGCCAAGTTTACATTCCGTGTATTACTGATATCTTATGATGTTTCTTTTTCTGTATGACTTATTTCAGTTAGAATCATCATACCTGAATCCACTCATTGTGCTGCTAAGGGCCTGATGACATAGATTTCATTGCAGAGTGATATTGCTTTGTAAGTAAATACCACAACTTCTTTATCCATTTTTCACTTTCTGCGATGTTGAACTTGTACTGTAAACGAGGTTCTTGTAAACAGAGGCGTCCCAAACTTTGGGGTGGCTGTGTCTTTTTGATTTTAATTTCCCTAATCTATAGGACCATAAGTGGAAGTGCCCTAGGCTCTGTTGCTTTGTTTTTTAGATGTTTCAGGAAACACCATACACTTCTCCCGAGTGTCTGTTGGCAATTTACATCCCGCCCATCAGCATAACAAGGCTCCCAGTTCTCCATGGCCTGTCCTGCCTTTCTGGATTTTACACTTTTTTCAGATGGCCCTTTTGACCGGGGGGAAGTGAGACTTCATTGTAGTGCAGATTTCCTTTGCAAGCTTGCTTGGTTGGCCAAAAAGGGCGTATGCGTTTTTTCCTGAATATATTCAGGAAAAAACGCATACGCCCTTTTTGGCCAAGTGCATCATTGTGGACGTTCTGCCTCTTTTCCTATGCTTTCAATGCAATTCCAGTCTACCTCCTGAAATCGGTTTCCTGCAATTCTGCCCCGCTTTCAAGTCCTCTTGGCAGCCTTACTTCAGTATATTTTTGGACGATAGCTGTCATTTATAACTCTGCAGGTTTGTGAATTACAGTGCCCCTGAGCTCCTTTCTTCAACTCGCTTTCTTTTGAGCTGGCCGCAACACCGCAGGATGGCTTCAGGCCCTAATCTGGTTCCGGCACGGCACGCTGAGCCTTTGGTTAATTCCTCTTCCTGGTGGGAAATGAGAGTTAAATTTGCCCGTCCAGACACCTCCAGCTAGTCTCTCATTGGTTCTCGCTATTCCTGTTCATCTTCCGCAGAAATTGCAAACTGGGCCAAACAGGAGGTTAAAGGGACTGACTCTCCAAGTCGGGAGGGTGTTAGTAAAGCGTCTGGAATGTTGCACCCGAGTACCAGGGTACGAAAACTGAGACATATTTGAACACGTCTCCCGATCACATGGTTGATCATACTCTAGGTTCCACATGCATGTTTTAGCTGAAGGAAGAATACCTTAAACCTGAGTAGTTGAAACCCGTGGAATGGGTACCATGCAATATGACTTCAGAGGGTCTTCATTTGCTCACCAAACCTCTCCAATCCTATCACTGCTGCGTTTATGCCCCTGTACACATGCTTGATTCTCTTTCGGAGACATAGCAATCCATAGGTTTTAAGATACTTACTAGTCAGGTACATTCTTAGGCGTTTAATATGCGGTGTTGTGTCCATTTCGTTGAGCAAGGAGTAGCTCTTGTCTATTCCATATTTGGCTTAAGGAACTTTATCTGTGCTCATTTCAATCTCTGGTTTTATGCAGCACCCCAACTCACCTTTCCCTTAAGCAAGCATAAGTTGGTTTTCTAAATTTGAGACCCTGTTCTGTTCTGTAATTCAGTTCCTGTGTAGCCAAGTTTACATTCCGTGTATTACTGATATCTTATGATGTTTCTTTTTCTGTATGACTTATTTCAGTTAGAATCATCATACCTGAATCCACTCATTGTGCTGCTAAGGGCCTGATGACATAGATTTCATTGCAGAGTGATATTGCTTTGTAAGTAAATACCACAACTTCTTTATCCATTTTTCACTTTCTGCGATGTTGAACTTGTACTGTAAACGAGGTTCTTGTAAACAGAGGCGTCCCAAACTTTGGGGTGGCTGTGTCTTTTTGATTTTAATTTCCCTAATCTATAGGACCATAAGTGGAAGTGCCCTAGGCTCTGTTGCTTTGTTTTTTAGATGTTTCAGGAAACACCATACACTTCTCCCGAGTGTCTGTTGGCAATTTACATCCCGCCCATCAGCATAACAAGGCTCCCAGTTCTCCATGGCCTGTCCTGCCTTTCTGGATTTTACACTTTTTTCAGATGGCCCTTTTGACCGGGGGGAAGTGAGACTTCATTGTAGTGCAGATTTCCTTTGCAAGCTTGCTTGGTTGGCCAAAAAGGGCGTATGCGTTTTTTCCTGAATATATTCAGGAAAAAACGCATACGCCCTTTTTGGCCAAGTGCATCATTGTGGACGTTCTGCCTCTTTTCCTATGCTTTCAATGCAATTCCAGTCTACCTCCTGAAATCGGTTTCCTGCAATTCTGCCCCGCTTTCAAGTCCTCTTGGCAGCCTTACTTCAGTATATTTTTGGACGATAGCTGTCATTTATAACTCTGCAGGTTTGTGAATTACAGTGCCCCTGAGCTCCTTTCTTCAACTCGCTTTCTTTTGAGCTGGCCGCAACACCGCAGGATGGCTTCAGGCCCTAATCTGGTTCCGGCACGGCACGCTGAGCCTTTGGTTAATTCCTCTTCCTGGTGGGAAATGAGAGTTAAATTTGCCCGTCCAGACACCTCCAGCTAGTCTCTCATTGGTTCTCGCTATTCCTGTTCATCTTCCGCAGAAATTGCAAACTGGGCCAAACAGGAGGTTAAAGGGACTGACTCTCCAAGTCGGGAGGGTGTTAGTAAAGCGTCTGGAATGTTGCACCCGAGTACCAGGGTACGAAAACTGAGACATATTTGAACACGTCTCCCGATCACATGGTTGATCATACTCTAGGTTCCACATGCATGTTTTAGCTGAAGGAAGAATACCTTAAACCTGGGTAGTTGAAACCCGTGGAATGGGTACCATGCAATATGACTTCAGAGGGTCTTCATTTGCTCACCAAACCTCTCCAATCCTATCACTGCTGCGTTTATGCCCCTGTACACATGCTTGATTCTCTTTCGGAGACATAGCAATCCATAGGTTTTAAGATACTTACTAGTCAGGTACATTCTTAGGCGTTTAATATGCGGTGTTGTGTCCATTTCGTTGAGCAAGGAGTAGCTCTTGTCTATTCCATATTTGGCTTAAGGAACTTTATCTGTGCTGATTTCAATCTCTGGTTTTATGCAGCACCCCAACTCACCTTTCCCCTTAAGCAAGCATAAGTTGGTTTTCTAAATTTGAGACCCTGTTCTGTTCTGTAATTCAGTTCCTGTGTAGCCAAGTTTACATTCCGTGTATTACTGATATCTTATGATGTTTCTTTTTCTGTGTGACTTATTTCAGTTAGAATCATCATACCTGAATCCACTCATTGTGCTGCTAAGGGCCTGATGACATAGATTTCATTGCAGAGTGATATTGCTTTGTAAGTAAATACCACAACTTCTTTATCCATTTTTCACTTTCTGCGATGTTGAACTTGTACTGTAAACGAGGTTCTTGTAAACAGAGGCGTCCCAAACTTTGGGGTGGCTGTGTCTTTTTGATTTTAATTTCCCTAATCTATAGGACCATAAGTGGAAGTGCCCTAGGCTCTGTTGCTTTGTTTTTTAGATGTTTCAGGAAACACCATACACTTCTCCCGAGTGTCTGTTGGCAATTTACATCCCGCCCATCAGCATAACAAGGCTCCCAGTTCTCCATGGCCTGTCCTGCCTTTCTGGATTTTACACTTTTTTCAGATGGCCCTTTTGACCGGGGGGAAGTGAGACTTCATTGTAGTGCAGATTTCCTTTGCAAGCTTGCTTGGTTGGCCAAAAAGGGCGTATGAGTTTTTTCCTGAATATATTCAGGAAAAAACGCATACGCCCTTTTTGGCCAAGTGCATCATTGTGGACGTTCTGCCTCTTTTCCTATGCTTTCAATGCAATTCCAGTCTACCTCCTGAAATCGGTTTCCTGCAATTCTGCCCCGCTTTCAAGTCCTCTTGGCAGCCTTACTTCAGTATATTTTTGGACGATAGCTGTCATTTATAACTCTGCAGGTTTGTGAATTACAGTGCCCCTGAGCTCCTTTCTTCAACTCGCTTTCTTTTGAGCTGGCCGCAACACCGCAGGATGGCTTCAGGCCCTAATCTGGTTCCGGCACGGCATGCTGAGCCTTTGGTTAATTCCTCTTCCTGGTGGGAAATGAGAGTTAAATTTGCCCGTCCAGACACCTCCAGCTAGTCTCTCATTGGTTCTCGCTATTCCTGTTCATCTTCCGCAGAAATTGCAAACTGGGCCAAAAAGGAGGTTAAAGGGACTGACTCTCCAAGTCGGGAGGGTGTTAGTAAAGCGTCAGGAATGTTGCACCCGAGTACCAGGGTACGAAAACTGAGACATATTTGAACACGTCTCCCGATCACATGGTTGATCATACTCTAGGTTCCACATGCATGTTTTAGCTGAAGGAAGAATACCTTAAACCTGGGTAGTTGAAACACGTGGAATGGGTACCATGCAATATGACTTCAGAGGGTCTTCATTTGCTCACCAAACCTCTCCAATCCTATCACTGCTGCGTTTATGCCCCTGTACACATGCTTGATTCTCTTTCGGAGACATAGCAATCCATAGGTTTTAAGATACTTACTAGTCAGGTACATTCTTAGGCGTTTAATATGCGGTGTTGTGTCCATTTCGTTGAGCAAGGAGTAGCTCTTGTCTATTCCATATTTGGCTTAAGGAACTTTATCTGTGCTCATTTCAATCTCTGGTTTTATGCAGCACCCCAACTCACCTTTCCCCTTAAGCAAGCATAAGTTGGTTTTCTAAATTTGAGACCCTGTTCTGTTTTGGAATTCAGTTCCTGTGTAGCGAAGTTTACATTCCGTGTATTACTGATATCTTATGATGTTTCTTTTTCTGTGTGACTTATTTCAGTTAGAATCATCATACCTGAATCCACTCATTGTGCTGCTAAGGGCCTGATGACATAGATTTCATTGCAGAGTGATATTGCTTTGTAAGTAAATACCACAACTTCTTTATCCATTTTTCACTTTCTGCGATGTTGAACTTGTACTGTAAACGAGGTTCTTGTAAACAGAGGCGTCCCAAACTTTGGGGTGGCTGTGTCTTTTTGATTTTAATTTCCCTAATCTATAGGACCATAAGTGGAAGTGCCCTAGGCTCTGTTGCTTTGTTTTTTAGATGTTTCAGGAAACACCATACACTTCTCCCGAGTGTCTGTTGGCAATTTACATCCCGCCCATCAGCATAACAAGGCTCCCAGTTCTCCATGGCCTGTCCTGCCTTTCTGGATTTTACACTTTTTTCAGATGGCCCTTTTGACCGGGGGGAAGTGAGACTTCATTGTAGTGCAGATTTCCTTTGCAAGCTTGCTTGGTTGGCCAAAAAGGGCGTATGCGTTTTTTCCTGAATATATTCAGGAAAAAACGCATACGCCCTTTTTGGCCAAGTGCATCATTGTGGACGTTCTGCCTCTTTTCCTATGCTTTCAATGCAATTCCAGTCTACCTCCTGAAATCGGTTTCCTGCAATTCTGCCCCGCTTTCAAGTCCTCTTGGCAGCCTTACTTCAGTATATTTTTGGACGATAGCTGTCATTTATAACTCTGCAGGTTTGTGAATTACAGTGCCCCTGAGCTCCTTTCTTCAACTCGCTTTCTTGTGACGTGGCTGCAACACCGCAGGATGGCTTCAGGCCCTAATCTGGTTCCGGCACGGCACGCTGAGCCTTTGGTTAATTCCTCTTCCTGGTGGGAAATGAGAGTAAAATTTTCCCGTCCAGACACCTCCAGCTAGTCTCTCATTGGTTCTCGCTATTCCTGTTCATCTTCCGCAGAAATTGCAAACTGGGCCAAACAGGAGGTTAAAGGGACTGACTCTCCAAGTCGGGAGAGTGTTAGTAAAGTGTCTGGAATGTTGCACCCGAGTACCAGGGTATGAAAACTGAGACATATTTGAACACGTCTCCCGAGCACATGGTTGATCATACTCTAGGTTCCACATGCATGTTTTAGCTGAAGGAAGAATACCTTAAACCTGGGTAGTTGAAACCTGTGGAATGGGTACCATGCAATATGACTTCAAAGGGTCTTCATTTGCTCACCGAACCTCTCCAATCCTATCACTGCTGCATTTATGCCCCTGTACACACGCTTGATTCTCTTTCGGAGACATAGCAATCCCTAGGTTTTAAGATACTTACTAGTCAGGTACATTCTTAGGCGTTTAATATGGGGTGTTGAGTCCATTTCGTTGAGCAAGGAGTAGCTCTTGTCTATTCCATATTTGGCTTAAGGAACTTTATCTGTGCTGATTTCAATCTCTGGTTTCATGCAGCACCCCAACTCACCTTTACCCTTAAGCAAGCATAAGTTGGTTTTCTAAATTTGAGACCCTGTTCTGTTCTGTAATTCAGTTCCTGTGTAGCCAAGTTTACATTCCGTGTATTACTGATATCTTATGATGTTTCTTTTTCTGTATGACTTATTTCAGTTAGAATCATCATACCTGAATCCACTCATTGTGCTGCTAAGGGCCTGATGACATAGATTTCATTGCAGAGTGATATTGCTTTGTAAGTAAATACCACAACTTCTTTATCCATTTTTCACTTTCTGCGATGTTGAACTTGTACTGTAAACGAGGTTCTTGTAAACAGAGGCGTCCCAAACTTTGGGGTGGCTGTGTCTTTTTGATTTTAATTTCCCTAATCTATAGGACCATAAGTGGAAGTGCCCTAGGCTCTGTTGCTTTGTTTTTTAGATGTTTCAGGAAACACCATACACTTCTCCCGAGTGTCTGTTGGCAATTTACATCCCGCCCATCAGCATAACAAGGCTCCCAGTTCTCCATGGCCTGTCCTGCCTTTCTGGATTTTACACTTTTTTCAGATGGCCCTTTTGACCGGGGGGAAGTGAGACTTCATTGTAGTGCAGATTTCCTTTGCAAGCTTGCTTGGTTGGCCAAAAAGGGCGTATGCGTTTTTTCCTGAATATATTCAGGAAAAAACGCATACGCCCTTTTTGGCCAAGTGCATCATTGTGGACGTTCTGCCTCTTTTCCTATGCTTTCAATGCAATTCCAGTCTACCTCCTGAAATCGGTTTCCTGCAATTCTGCCCCGCTTTCAAGTCCTCTTGGCAGCCTTACTTCAGTATATTTTTGGACGATAGCTGTCATTTATAACTCTGCAGGTTTGTGAATTACAGTGCCCCTGAGCTCCTTTCTTCAACTCGCTTTCTTTTGAGCTGGCCGCAACACCGCAGGATGGCTTCAGGCCCTAATCTGGTTCCGGCACGGCACGCTGAGCCTTTGGTTAATTCCTCTTCCTGGTGGGAAATGAGAGTTAAATTTGCCCGTCCAGACACCTCCAGCTAGTCTCTCATTGGTTCTCGCTATTCCTGTTCATCTTCCGCAGAAATTGCAAACTGGGCCAAACAGGAGGTTAAAGGGACTGACTCTCCAAGTCGGGAGGGTGTTAGTAAAGCGTCTGGAATGTTGCACCCGAGTACCAGGGTACGAAAACTGAGACATATTTGAACACGTCTCCCGATCACATGGTTGATCATACTCTAGGTTCCACATGCATGTTTTAGCTGAAGGAAGAATACCTTAAACCTGGGTAGTTGAAACCCGTGGAATGGGTACCATGCAATATGACTTCAGAGGGTCTTCATTTGCTCACCAAACCTCTCCAATCCTATCACTGCTGCGTTTATGCCCCTGTACACATGCTTGATTCTCTTTCGGAGACATAGCAATCCATAGGTTTTAAGATACTTACTAGTCAGGTACATTCTTAGGCGTTTAATATGCGGTGTTGTGTCCATTTCGTTGAGCAAGGAGTAGCTCTTGTCTATTCCATATTTGGCTTAAGGAACTTTATCTGTGCTGATTTCAATCTCTGGTTTTATGCAGCACCCCAACTCACCTTTCCCCTTAAGCAAGCATAAGTTGGTTTTCTAAATTTGAGACCCTGTTCTGTTCTGTAATTCAGTTCCTGTGTAGCCAAGTTTACATTCCGTGTATTACTGATATCTTATGATGTTTCTTTTTCTGTGTGACTTATTTCAGTTAGAATCATCATACCTGAATCCACTCATTGTGCTGCTAAGGGCCTGATGACATAGATTTCATTGCAGAGTGATATTGCTTTGTAAGTAAATACCACAACTTCTTTATCCATTTTTCACTTTCTGCGATGTTGAACTTGTACTGTAAACGAGGTTCTTGTAAACAGAGGCGTCCCAAACTTTGGGGTGGCTGTGTCTTTTTGATTTTAATTTCCCTAATCTATAGGACCATAAGTGGAAGTGCCCTAGGCTCTGTTGCTTTGTTTTTTAGATGTTTCAGGAAACACCATACACTTCTCCCGAGTGTCTGTTGGCAATTTACATCCCGCCCATCAGCATAACAAGGCTCCCAGTTCTCCATGGCCTGTCCTGCCTTTCTGGATTTTACACTTTTTTCAGATGGCCCTTTTGACCGGGGGGAAGTGAGACTTCATTGTAGTGCAGATTTCCTTTGCAAGCTTGCTTGGTTGGCCAAAAAGGGCGTATGCGTTTTTTCCTGAATATATTCAGGAAAAAACGCATACGCCCTTTTTGGCCAAGTGCATCATTGTGGACGTTCTGCCTCTTTTCCTATGCTTTCAATGCAATTCCAGTCTACCTCCTGAAATCGGTTTCCTGCAATTCTGCCCCGCTTTCAAGTCCTCTTGGCAGCCTTACTTCAGTATATTTTTGGACGATAGCTGTCATTTATAACTCTGCAGGTTTGTGAATTACAGTGCCCCTGAGCTCCTTTCTTCAACTCGCTTTCTTTTGAGCTGGCCGCAACACCGCAGGATGGCTTCAGGCCCTAATCTGGTTCCGGCACGGCATGCTGAGCCTTTGGTTAATTCCTCTTCCTGGTGGGAAATGAGAGTTAAATTTGCCCGTCCAGACACCTCCAGCTAGTCTCTCATTGGTTCTCGCTATTCCTGTTCATCTTCCGCAGAAATTGCAAACTGGGCCAAACAGGAGGTTAAAGGGACTGACTCTCCAAGTCGGGAGGGTGTTAGTAAAGCGTCAGGAATGTTGCACCCGAGTACCAGGGTACGAAAACTGAGACATATTTGAACACGTCTCCCGATCACATGGTTGATCATACTCTAGGTTCCACATGCATGTTTTAGCTGAAGGAAGAATACCTTAAACCTGGGTAGTTGAAACACGTGGAATGGGTACCATGCAATATGACTTCAGAGGGTCTTCATTTGCTCACCAAACCTCTCCAATCCTATCACTGCTGCGTTTATGCCCCTGTACACATGCTTGATTCTCTTTCGGAGACATAGCAATCCATAGGTTTTAAGATACTTACTAGTCAGGTACATTCTTAGGCGTTTAATATGCGGTGTTGTGTCCATTTCGTTGAGCAAGGAGTAGCTCTTGTCTATTCCATATTTGGCTTAAGGAACTTTATCTGTGCTCATTTCAATCTCTGGTTTTATGCAGCACCCCAACTCACCTTTCCCCTTAAGCAAGCATAAGTTGGTTTTCTAAATTTGAGACCCTGTTTTGTTTTGGAATTCAGTTCCTGTGTAGCGAAGTTTACATTCCGTGTATTACTGATATCTTATGATGTTTCTTTTTCTGTGTGACTTATTTCAGTTAGAATCATCATACCTGAATCCACTCATTGTGCTGCTAAGGGCCTGATGACATAGATTTCATTGCAGAGTGATATTGCTTTGTAAGTAAATACCACAACTTCTTTATCCATTTTTCACTTTCTGCAATGTTGAACTTGTACTGTAAACGAGGTTCTGGTAAACAGAGGCGTCCCAAACTTTGGGGTGGCTGTGTCTTTTTGATTTTAATTTCCCTAATCTATAGGACCATAAGTGGAAGTGCCCTAGGCTCTGTTGCTTTGTTTTTTAGATGTTTCAGGAAACACCATACACTTCTCCCGAGTGTCTGTTGGCAATTTACATCCCGCCCATCAGCATAACAAGGCTCCCAGTTCTCCATGGCCTGTCCTGCCTTTCTGGATTTTACACTTTTTTCAGATGGCCCTTTTGACCGGGGGGAAGTGAGACTTCATTGTAGTGCAGATTTCCTTTGCAAGCTTGCTTGGTTGGCCAAAAAGGGCGTATGCGTTTTTTCCTGAATATATTCAGGAAAAAACGCATACGCCCTTTTTGGCCAAGTGCATCATTGTGGACGTTCTGCCTCTTTTCCTATGCTTTCAATGCAATTCCAGTCTACCTCCTGAAATCGGTTTCCTGCAATTCTGCCCCGCTTTCAAGTCCTCTTGGCAGCCTTACTTCAGTATATTTTTGGACGATAGCTGTCATTTATAACTCTGCAGGTTTGTGAATTACAGTGCCCCTGAGCTCCTTTCTTCAACTCGCTTTCTTGTGACGTGGCTGCAACACCGCAGGATGGCTTCAGGCCCTAATCTTGTTCCGGCACGGCACGCTGAGCCTTTGGTTAATTCCTCTTCCTGGTGGGAAATGAGAGTAAAATTTTCCCGTCCAGACACCTCCAGCTAGTCTCTCATTGGTTCTCGCTATTCCTGTTCATCTTCCGCAGAAATTGCAAACTGGGCCAAACAGGAGGTTAAAGGGACTGACTCTCCAAGTCGGGAGAGTGTTAGTAAAGTGTCTGGAATGTTGCACCCGAGTACCAGGGTATGAAAACTGAGACATATTTGAACACGTCTCCCGAGCACATGGTTGATCATACTCTAGGTTCCACATGCATGTTTTAGCTGAAGGAAGAATACCTTAAACCTGGGTAGTTGAAACCTGTGGAATGGGTACCATGCAATATGACTTCAAAGGGTCTTCATTTGCTCACCGAACCTCTCCAATCCTATCACTGCTGCATTTATGCCCCTGTACACACGCTTGATTCTCTTTCGGAGACATAGCAATCCCTAGGTTTTAAGATACTTACTAGTCAGGTACATTCTTAGGCGTTTAATATGGGGTGTTGAGTCCATTTCGTTGAGCAAGGAGTAGCTCTTGTCTATTCCATATTTGGCTTAAGGAACTTTATCTGTGCTGATTTCAATCTCTGGTTTTATGCAGCACCCCAACTCACCTTTCCCCTTAAGCAAGCATAAGTTGGTTTTCTAAATTTGAGACCCTGTTCTGTTCTGTAATTCAGTTCCTGTGTAGCCAAGTTTACATTCCGTGTATTACTGATATCTTATGATGTTTCATTTTCTGTATGACTTATTTCAGTTAGAATCATCATACCTGAATCCACTCATTGTGCTGCTAAGGGCCTGATGACATAGATTTCATTGCAGAGTGATATTGCTTTGTAAGTAAATACCACAACTTCTTTATCCATTTTTTCACTTTCTGCGATGTTGAACTTGTACTGTAAACGAGGTTCTTGTAAACAGAGGCGTCCCAAACTTTGGGGTGGCTGTGTCTTTTTGATTTTAATTTCCCTAATCTATAGGACCATAAGTGGAAGTGCCCTAGGCTCTGTTGCTTTGTTTTTTAGATGTTTCAGGAAACACCATACACTTCTCCCGAGTGTCTGTTGGCAATTTACATCCCGCCCATCAGCATAACAAGGCTCCCAGTTCTCCATGGCCTGTCCTGCCTTTCTGGATTTTACACTTTTTTCAGATGGCCCTTTTGACCGGGGGGAAGTGAGACTTCATTGTAGTGCAGATTTCCTTTGCAAGCTTGCTTGGTTGGCCAAAAAGGGCGTATGCGTTTTTTCCTGAATATATTCAGGAAAAAACGCATACGCCCTTTTTGGCCAAGTGCATCATTGTGGACGTTCTGCCTCTTTTCCTATGCTTTCAATGCAATTCCAGTCTACCTCCTGAAATCGGTTTCCTGCAATTCTGCCCCGCTTTCAAGTCCTCTTGGCAGCCTTACTTCAGTATATTTTTGGACGATAGCTGTCATTTATAACTCTGCAGGTTTGTGAATTACAGTGCCCCTGAGCTCCTTTCTTCAACTCGCTTTCTTTTGAGCTGGCCGCAACACCGCAGGATGGCTTCAGGCCCTAATCTGGTTCCGGCACGGCACGCTGAGCCTTTGGTTAATTCCTCTTCCTGGTGGGAAATGAGAGTTAAATTTGCCCGTCCAGACACCTCCAGCTAGTCTCTCATTGGTTCTCGCTATTCCTGTTCATCTTCCGCAGAAATTGCAAACTGGGCCAAACAGGAGGTTAAAGGGACTGACTCTCCAAGTCGGGAGGGTGTTAGTAAAGCGTCTGGAATGTTGCACCCGAGTACCAGGGTACGAAAACTGAGACATATTTGAACACGTCTCCCGATCACATGGTTGATCATACTCTAGGTTCCACATGCATGTTTTAGCTGAAGGAAGAATACCTTAAACCTGGGTAGTTGAAACCCGTGGAATGGGTACCATGCAATATGACTTCAGAGGGTCTTCATTTGCTCACCAAACCTCTCCAATCCTATCACTGCTGCGTTTATGCCCCTGTACACATGCTTGATTCTCTTTCGGAGACATAGCAATCCATAGGTTTTAAGATACTTACTAGTCAGGTACATTCTTAGGCGTTTAATATGCGGTGTTGTGTCCATTTCGTTGAGCAAGGAGTAGCTCTTGTCTATTCCATATTTGGCTTAAGGAACTTTATCTGTGCTGATTTCAATCTCTGGTTTTATGCAGCACCCCAACTCACCTTTCCCCTTAAGCAAGCATAAGTTGGTTTTCTAAATTTGAGACCCTGTTCTGTTCTGTAATTCAGTTCCTGTGTAGCCAAGTTTACATTCCGTGTATTACTGATATCTTATGATGTTTCTTTTTCTGTGTGACTTATTTCAGTTAGAATCATCATACCTGAATCCACTCATTGTGCTGCTAAGGGCCTGATGACATAGATTTCATTGCAGAGTGATATTGCTTTGTAAGTAAATACCACAACTTCTTTATCCATTTTTCACTTTCTGCGATGTTGAACTTGTACTGTAAACGAGGTTCTTGTAAACAGAGGCGTCCCAAACTTTGGGGTGGCTGTGTCTTTTTGATTTTAATTTCCCTAATCTATAGGACCATAAGTGGAAGTGCCCTAGGCTCTGTTGCTTTGTTTTTTAGATGTTTCAGGAAACACCATACACTTCTCCCGAGTGTCTGTTGGCAATTTACATCCCGCCCATCAGCATAACAAGGCTCCCAGTTCTCCATGGCCTGTCCTGCCTTTCTGGATTTTACACTTTTTTCAGATGGCCCTTTTGACCGGGGGGAAGTGAGACTTCATTGTAGTGCAGATTTCCTTTGCAAGCTTGCTTGGTTGGCCAAAAAGGGCGTATGAGTTTTTTCCTGAATATATTCAGGAAAAAACGCATACGCCCTTTTTGGCCAAGTGCATCATTGTGGACGTTCTGCCTCTTTTCCTATGCTTTCAATGCAATTCCAGTCTACCTCCTGAAATCGGTTTCCTGCAATTCTGCCCCGCTTTCAAATCCTCTTGGCAGCCTTACTTCAGTATATTTTTGGACGATAGCTGTCATTTATAACTCTGCAGGTTTGTGAATTACAGTGCCCCTGAGCTCCTTTCTTCAACTCGCTTTCTTTTGAGCTGGCCGCAACACCGCAGGATGGCTTCAGGCCCTAATCTGGTTCCGGCACGGCATGCTGAGCCTTTGGTTAATTCCTCTTCCTGGTGGGAAATGAGAGTTAAATTTGCCCGTCCAGACACCTCCAGCTAGTCTCTCATTGGTTCTCGCTATTCCTGTTCATCTTCCGCAGAAATTGCAAACTGGGCCAAACAGGAGGTTAAAGGGACTGACTCTCCAAGTAGGGAGGGTGTTAGTAAAGCGTCAGGAATGTTGCACCCGAGTACCAGGGTACGAAAACTGAGACATATTTGAACACGTCTCCCGATCACATGGTTGATCATACTCTAGGTTCCACATGCATGTTTTAGCTGAAGGAAGAATACCTTAAACCTGGGTAGTTGAAACACGTGGAATGGGTACCATGCAATATGACTTCAGAGGGTCTTCATTTGCTCACCAAACCTCTCCAATCCTATCACTGCTGCATTTATGCCCCTGTACACACGCTTGATTCTCTTTCGGAGACATAGCAATCCCTAGGTTTTAAGATACTTACTAGTCAGGTACATTCTTAGGCGTTTAATATGGGGTGTTGAGTCCATTTCGTTGAGCAAGGAGTAGCTCTTGTCTATTCCATATTTGGCTTAAGGAACTTTATCTGTGCTCATTTCAATCTCTGGTTTTATGCAGCACCCCAACTCACCTTTACCCTTAAGCAAGCATAAGTTGGTTTTCTAAATTTGAGACCCTGTTCTGTTTTGGAATTCAGTTCCTGTGTAGCCAAGTTTACATTCCGTGTATTACTGATATCTTATGATGTTTCTTTTTCTGTGTGACTTATTTCAGTTAGAATCATCATACCTGAATCCACTCATTGTGCTGCTAAGGGCCTGATGACATAGATTTCATTGCAGAGTGATATTGCTTTGTAAGTAAATACCACAACTTCTTTATCCATTTTTCACTTTCTGCGATGTTGAACTTGTACTGTAAACGAGGTTCTTGTAAACAGAGGCGTCCCAAACTTTGGGGTGGCTGTGTCTTTTTGATTTTAATTTCCCTAATCTATAGGACCATAAGTGGAAGTGCCCTAGGCTCTGTTGCTTTGTTTTTTAGATGTTTCAGGAAACACCATACACTTCTCCCGAGTGTCTGTTGGCAATTTACATCCCGCCCATCAGCATAACAAGGCTCCCAGTTCTCCATGGCCTGTCCTGCCTTTCTGGATTTTACACTTTTTTCAGATGGCCCTTTTGACCGGGGGGAAGTGAGACTTCATTGTAGTGCAGATTTCCTTTGCAAGCTTGCTTGGTTGGCCAAAAAGGGCGTATGCGTTTTTTCCTGAATATATTCAGGAAAAAACGCATACGCCCTTTTTGGCCAAGTGCATCATTGTGGACGTTCTGCCTCTTTTCCTATGCTTTCAATGCAATTCCAGTCTGCCTCCTGAAATCGGTTTCCTGCAATTCTGCCCCGCTTTCAAGTCCTCTTGGCAGCCTTACTTCAGTATATTTTTGGACGATAGCTGTCATTTATAACTCTGCAGGTTTGTGAATTACAGTGCCCCTGAGCTCCTTTCTTCAACTCGCTTTCTTGTGACCTGGCCGCAACACCGCAGGATGGCTTCAGGCCCTAATCTTGTTCCGGCACGGCACGCTGAGCCTTTGGTTAATTCCTCTTCCTGGTGGGAAATGAGAGTTAAATTTTCCCGTCCAGACACCTCCAGCTAGTCTCTCATTGGTTCTCGCTATTCCTGTTCATCTTCCGCAGAAATTGCAAACTGGGCCAAACAGGAGGTTAAAGGGACTGACTCTCCAAGTCGGGAGGGTGTTAGTAAAGCGTCTGGAATGTTGCACCCGAGTACCAGGGTACGAAAACTGAGACATATTTGAACACGTCTCCCGATCACATGGTTGATCAGACTCTAGGTTCCACATGCATGTTTTAGCTGAAGGAAGAATACCTTAAACCTGGGTAGTTGAAACCCGTGGAATGGGTACCATGCAATATGACTTCAAAGGGTCTTCAGTTGCTCACCGAACCTCTCCAATCCTATCACTGCTGTGTTTATGCCCCTGTACACATGCTTGATTCTCTTTCGGAGACATAGCAATCCATAGGTTTTAAGATACTTACTAGTCAGGTACATTCTTAGACGTTTAATATGCGGTGTTGAGTCCATTTCTTTGAGCAAGGAGTAGCTCTTGTCTATTCCATATTTGGCTTAAGGAACTTTATCTGTGCTCATTTCAATCTCTGGTTTTATGCAGCACCCCAACTCACCTTTCCCCTTAAGCAAGCATAAGTTGGTTTTCTAAATTTGAGACCCTGTTCTGTTTTGGAATTCAGTTCCTGTGTAGCCAAGTTTACATTCCGTGTATTACTGATATCTTATGATGTTTCTTTTTCTGTGTGACTTATTTCAGTTAGAATCATCATACCTGAATCCACTCATTGTGCTGCTAAGGGCCTGATGACATAGATTTCATTGCAGAGTGATATTGCTTTGTAAGTAAATACCACAACTTCTTTATCCATTTTTCACTTTCTGCGATGTTGAACTTGTACTGTAAACGAGGTTCTTGTAAACAGAGGCGTCCCAAACTTTGGGGTGGCTGTGTCTTTTTGATTTTAATTTCCCTAATCTATAGGACCATAAGTGGAAGTGCCCTAGGCTCTGTTGCTTTGTTTTTTAGATGTTTCAGGAAACACCATACACTTCTCCCGAGTGTCTGTTGGCAATTTACATCCCGCCCATCAGCATAACAAGGCTCCCAGTTCTCCATGGCCTGTCCTGCCTTTCTGGATTTTACACTTTTTTCAGATGGCCCTTTTGACCGGGGGGAAGTGAGACTTCATTGTAGTGCAGATTTCCTTTGCAAGCTTGCTTGGTTGGCCAAAAAGGGCGTATGCGTTTTTTCCTGAATATATTCAGGAAAAAACGCATACGCCCTTTTTGGCCAAGTGCATCATTGTGGACGTTCTGCCTCTTTTCCTATGCTTTCAATGCAATTCCAGTCTACCTCCTGAAATCGGTTTCCTGCAATTCTGCCCCGCTTTCAAGTCCTCTTGGCAGCCTTACTTCAGTATATTTTTGGACGATAGCTGTCATTTATAACTCTGCAGGTTTGTGAATTACAGTGCCCCTGAGCTCCTTTCTTCAACTCGCTTTCTTTTGAGCTGGCCGCAACACCGCAGGATGGCTTCAGGCCCTAATCTGGTTCCGGCACGGCACGCTGAGCCTTTGGTTAATTCCTCTTCCTGGTGGGAAATGAGAGTTAAATTTGCCCGTCCAGACACCTCCAGCTAGTCTCTCATTGGTTCTCGCTATTCCTGTTCATCTTCCGCAGAAATTGCAAACTGGGCCAAACAGGAGGTTAAAGGGACTGACTCTCCAAGTCGGGAGGGTGTTAGTAAAGCGTCTGGAATGTTGCACCCGAGTACCAGGGTACGAAAACTGAGACATATTTGAACACGTCTCCCGATCACATGGTTGATCATACTCTAGGTTGCACATGCATGTTTTAGCTGAAGGAAGAATACCTTAAACCTGGGTAGTTGAAACCCGTGGAATGGGTACCATGCAATATGACTTCAAAGGGTCTTCATTTGCTCACCGAACCTCTCCAATCCTATCACTGCTGCGTTTATGCCCCTGTACACATGCTTGATTCTCTTTCGGAGACATAGCAATCCATAGGTTTTAAGATACTTACTAGTCAGGTACATTCTTAGGCATTTAATATGCGGTGTTGAGTCCATTTCGTTGAGCAAGAGGTAGCTCTTGTCTATTCCATATTTGGCTTAAGGAACTTTATCTGTGCTCATTTCAATCTCTGGTTTTATGCAGCACCCCAACTCACCTTTCCCCTTAAGCAAGCATAAGTTGGTTTTCTAAATTTGAGACCCTGTTCTGTTCTGTAATTCAGTTCCTGTGTAGCCAAGTTTACATTCCGTGTATTACTGATATCTTATGATGTTTCTTTTTCTGTGTGACTTATTTCAGTTAGAATCATCATACCTGAATCCACTCATTGTGCTGCTAAGGGCCTGATGACATAGATTTCATTGCTGAGTGATATTGCTTTGTAAGTAAATACCACAACTTCTTTATCCATTTTTCACTTTCTGCGATGTTGAACTTGTACTGTAAACGAGGTTCTTGTAAACAGAGGCGTCCCAAACTTTGGGGTGGCTGTGTCTTTTTGATTTTAATTTCCCTAAGCTATAGGACCATAAGTGGAAGTGCCCTAGGCTCTGTTGCTTTGTTTTTTAGATGTTTCAGGAAACACCATACACTTCTCCCGAGTGTCTGTTGGCAATTTACATCCCGCCCATCAGCATAACAAGGCTCCCAGTTCTCCATGGCCTGTCCTGCCTTTCTGGATTTTACACTTTTTTCAGATGGCCCTTTTGACCGGGGGGAAGTGAGACTTCATTGTAGTGCAGATTTCCTTTGCAAGCTTGCTTGGTTGGCCAAAAAGGGCGTATGCGTTTTTTCCTGAATATATTCAGGAAAAAACGCATACGCCCTTTTTGGCCAAGTGCATCATTGTGGACGTTCTGCCTCTTTTCCTATGCTTTCAATGCAATTCCAGTCTGCCTCCTGAAATCGGTTTCCTGCAATTCTGCCCCGCTTTCAAGTCCTCTTGGCAGCCTTACTTCAGTATATTTTTGGACGATAGCTGTCATTTATAACTCTGCAGGTTTGTGAATTACAGTGCCCCTGAGCTCCTTTCTTCAACTCGCTTTCTTTTGAGCTGGCCGCAACACCGCAGGATGGCTTCAGGCCCTAATCTGGTTCCGGCACGGCACGCTGAGCCTTTGGTTAATTCCTCTTCCTGGTGGGAAATGAGAGTTAAATTTGCCCGTCCAGACACCTCCAGCTAGTCTCTCATTGGTTCTCGCTATTCCTGTTCATCTTCCGCAGAAATTGCAAACTGGGCCAAACAGGAGGTTAAAGGGACTGACTCTCCAAGTCGGGAGGGTGTTAGTAAAGCGTCTGGAATGTTGCACCCGAGTACCAGGGTACGAAAACTGAGACATATTTGAACACGTCTCCCGATCACATGGTTGATCATACTCTAGGTTGCACATGCATGTTTTAGCTGAAGGAAGAATACCTTAAACCTGGGTAGTTGAAACCCGTGGAATGGGTACCATGCAATATGACTTCAAAGGGTCTTCATTTGCTCACCGAACCTCTCCAATCCTATCACTGCTGCGTTTATGCCCCTGTACACATGCTTGATTCTCTTTCGGAGACATAGCAATCCATAGGTTTTAAGATACTTACTAGTCAGGTACATTCTTAGGCATTTAATATGCGGTGTTGAGTCCATTTCGTTGAGCAAGAGGTAGCTCTTGTCTATTCCATATTTGGCTTAAGGAACTTTATCTGTGCTCATTTCAATCTCTGGTTTTATGCAGCACCCCAACTCACCTTTCCCCTTAAGCAAGCATAAGTTGGTTTTCTAAATTTGAGACCCTGTTCTGTTCTGTAATTCAGTTCCTGTGTAGCCAAGTTTACATTCCGTGTATTACTGATATCTTATGATGTTTCTTTTTCTGTGTGACTTATTTCAGTTAGAATCATCATACCTGAATCCACTCATTGTGCTGCTAAGGGCCTGATGACATAGATTTCATTGCTGAGTGATATTGCTTTGTAAGTAAATACCACAACTTCTTTATCCATTTTTCACTTTCTGCGATGTTGAACTTGTACTGTAAACGAGGTTCTTGTAAACAGAGGCGTCCCAAACTTTGGGGTGGCTGTGTCTTTTTGATTTTAATTTCCCTAAGCTATAGGACCATAAGTGGAAGTGCCCTAGGCTCTGTTGCTTTGTTTTTTAGATGTTTCAGGAAACACCATACACTTCTCCCGAGTGTCTGTTGGCAATTTACATCCCGCCCATCAGCATAACAAGGCTCCCAGTTCTCCATGGCCTGTCCTGCCTTTCTGGATTTTACACTTTTTTCAGATGGCCCTTTTGACCGGGGGGAAGTGAGACTTCATTGTAGTGCAGATTTCCTTTGCAAGCTTGCTTGGTTGGCCAAAAAGGGCGTATGCGTTTTTTCCTGAATATATTCAGGAAAAAACGCATACGCCCTTTTTGGCCAAGTGCATCATTGTGGACGTTCTGCCTCTTTTCCTATGCTTTCAATGCAATTCCAGTCTGCCTCCTGAAATCGGTTTCCTGCAATTCTGCCCCGCTTTCAAGTCCTCTTGGCAGCCTTACTTCAGTATATTTTTGGACGATAGCTGTCATTTATAACTCTGCAGGTTTGTGAATTACAGTGCCCCTGAGCTCCTTTCTTCAACTCGCTTTCTTTTGAGCTGGCCGCAACACCGCAGGATGGCTTCAGGCCCTAATCTGGTTCCGGCACGGCACGCTGAGCCTTTGGTTAATTCCTCTTCCTGGTGGGAAATGAGAGTTAAATTTGCCCGTCCAGACACCTCCAGCTAGTCTCTCATTGGTTCTCGCTATTCCTGTTCATCTTCCGCAGAAATTGCAAACTGGGCCAAACAGGAGGTTAAAGGGACTGACTCTCCAAGTCGGGAGGGTGTTAGTAAAGCGTCTGGAATGTTGCACCCGAGTACCAGGGTACGAAAACTGAGACATATTTGAACACGTCTCCCGATCACATGGTTGATCATACTCTAGGTTGCACATGCATGTTTTAGCTGAAGGAAGAATACCTTAAACCTGGGTAGTTGAAACCCGTGGAATGGGTACCATGCAATATGACTTCAAAGGGTCTTCATTTGCTCACCGAACCTCTCCAATCCTATCACTGCTGCGTTTATGCCCCTGTACACATGCTTGATTCTCTTTCGGAGACATAGCAATCCATAGGTTTTAAGATACTTACTAGTCAGGTACATTCTTAGGCATTTAATATGCGGTGTTGAGTCCATTTCGTTGAGCAAGAGGTAGCTCTTGTCTATTCCATATTTGGCTTAAGGAACTTTATCTGTGCTCATTTCAATCTCTGGTTTTATGCAGCACCCCAACTCACCTTTCCCCTTAAGCAAGCATAAGTTGGTTTTCTAAATTTGAGACCCTGTTCTGTTCTGTAATTCAGTTCCTGTGTAGCCAAGTTTACATTCCGTGTATTACTGATATCTTATGATGTTTCTTTTTCTGTGTGACTTATTTCAGTTAGAATCATCATACCTGAATCCACTCATTGTGCTGCTAAGGGCCTGATGACATAGATTTCATTGCTGAGTGATATTGCTTTGTAAGTAAATACCACAACTTCTTTATCCATTTTTCACTTTCTGCGATGTTGAACTTGTACTGTAAACGAGGTTCTTGTAAACAGAGGCGTCCCAAACTTTGGGGTGGCTGTGTCTTTTTGATTTTAATTTCCCTAAGCTATAGGACCATAAGTGGAAGTGCCCTAGGCTCTGTTGCTTTGTTTTTTAGATGTTTCAGGAAACACCATACACTTCTCCCGAGTGTCTGTTGGCAATTTACATCCCGCCCATCAGCATAACAAGGCTCCCAGTTCTCCATGGCCTGTCCTGCCTTTCTGGATTTTACACTTTTTTCAGATGGCCCTTTTGACCGGGGGGAAGTGAGACTTCATTGTAGTGCAGATTTCCTTTGCAAGCTTGCTTGGTTGGCCAAAAAGGGCGTATGCGTTTTTTCCTGAATATATTCAGGAAAAAACGCATACGCCCTTTTTGGCCAAGTGCATCATTGTGGACGTTCTGCCTCTTTTCCTATGCTTTCAATGCAATTCCAGTCTGCCTCCTGAAATCGGTTTCCTGCAATTCTGCCCCGCTTTCAAGTCCTCTTGGCAGCCTTACTTCAGTATATTTTTGGACGATAGCTGTCATTTATAACTCTGCAGGTTTGTGAATTACAGTGCCCCTGAGCTCCTTTCTTCAACTCGCTTTCTTTTGAGCTGGCCGCAACACCGCAGGATGGCTTCAGGCCCTAATCTGGTTCCGGCACGGCACGCTGAGCCTTTGGTTAATTCCTCTTCCTGGTGGGAAATGAGAGTTAAATTTGCCCGTCCAGACACCTCCAGCTAGTCTCTCATTGGTTCTCACTATTCCTGTTCATCTTCCGCAGAAATTGCAAACTGGGCCAAACAGGAGGTTAAAGGGACTGACTCTCCAAGTCGGGAGGGTGTTAGTAAAGCGTCTGGAATGTTGTACCCGAGTACCAGGGTACGAAAACTGAGACATATTTGAACACGTCTCCCGATCACATGGTTGATCATACTCTAGGTTGCACATGCATGTTTTAGCTGAAGGAAGAATACCTTAAACCTGGGTAGTTGAAACCCGTGGAATGGGTACCATGCAACATGACTTCAAAGGGTCTTCATTTGCTCACCGAACCTCTCCAATCCTATCACTGCTGCGTTTATGCCCCTGTACACATGCTTGATTCTCTTTCGGAGACATAGCAATCCATAGGTTTTAAGATACTTACTAGTCAGGTACATTCTTAGGCATTTAATATGCGGTGTTGAGTCCATTTCGTTGAGCAAGAGGTAGCTCTTGTCTATTACATATTTGGCTTAAGGAACTTTATCTGTGCTCATTTCAATCTCTGGTTTTATGCAGCACCCCAACTCACCTTTACCCTTAAGCAAGCATAAGTTGGTTTTCTAAATTTGAGACCCTGTTCTGTTCTGTAATTCAGTTCCTGTGTAGCCAAGTTTACATTCCGTGTATTACTGATATCTTATGATGTTTCTTTTTCTGTGTGACTTATTTCAGTTAGAATCATCATACCTGAATCCACTCATTGTGCTGCTAAGGGCCTGATGACATAGATTTCATTGCTGAGTGATATTGCTTTGTAAGTAAATACCACAACTTCTTTATCCATTTTTCACTTTCTGCGATGTTGAACTTGTACTGTAAACGAGGTTCTTGTAAACAGAGGCGTCCCAAACTTTGGGGTGGCTGTGTCTTTTTGATTTTAATTTCCCTAAGCTATAGGACCATAAGTGGAAGTGCCCTAGGCTCTGTTGCTTTGTTTTTTAGATGTTTCAGGAAACACCATACACTTCTCCCGAGTGTCTGTTGGCAATTTACATCCCGCCCATCAGCATAACAAGGCTCCCAGTTCTCCATGGCCTGTCCTGCCTTTCTGGATTTTACACTTTTTTCAGATGGCCCTTTTGACCGGGGGGAAGTGAGACTTCATTGTAGTGCAGATTTCCTTTGCAAGCTTGCTTGGTTGGCCAAAAAGGGCGTATGCGTTTTTTCCTGAATATATTCAGGAAAAAACGCATACGCCCTTTTTGGCCAAGTGCATCATTGTGGACGTTCTGCCTCTTTTCCTATGCTTTCAATGCAATTCCAGTCTGCCTCCTGAAATCGGTTTCCTGCAATTCTGCCCCGCTTTCAAGTCCTCTTGGCAGCCTTACTTCAGTATATTTTTGGACGATAGCTGTCATTTATAACTCTGCAGGTTTGTGAATTACAGTGCCCCTGAGCTCCTTTCTTCAACTCGCTTTCTTTTGAGCTGGCCGCAACACCGCAGGATGGCTTCAGGCCCTAATCTGGTTCCGGCACGGCACGCTGAGCCTTTGGTTAATTCCTCTTCCTGGTGGGAAATGAGAGTTAAATTTGCCCGTCCAGACACCTTCCAGCTAGTCTCTCATTGGTTCTCGCTATTCCTGTTCATCTTCCGCAGAAATTGCAAACTGGGCCAAACAGGAGGTTAAAGGGACTGACTCTCCAAGTCGGGAGGGTGTTAGTAAAGCGTCTGGAATGTTGCACCCGAGTACCAGGGTACGAAAACTGAGACATATTTGAACACGTCTCCCGATCACATGGTTGATCATACTCTAGGTTCCACATGCATGTTTTAGCTGAAGGAAGAATACCTTAAACCTGGGTAGTTGAAACCCGTGGAATGGGTACCATGCAATATGACTTCAAAGGGTCTTCATTTGCTCACCGAACCTCTCCAATCCTATCACTGCTGCGTTTATGCCCCTGTACACATGCTTGATTCTCTTTCGGAGACATAGCAATCCATAGGTTTTAAGATACTTACTAGTCAGGTACATTCTTAGGCATTTAATATGCGGTGTTGAGTCCATTTCGTTGAGCAAGGAGTAGCTCTTGTCTATTCCATATTTGGCTTAAGGAACTTTATCTGTGCTCATTTCAATCTCTGGTTTTATGCAGCACCCCAACTCACCTTTCCCCTTAAGCAAGCATAAGTTGGTTTTCTAAATTTGAGACCCTGTTCTGTTCTGTAATTCAGTTCCTGTGTAGCCAAGTTTACATTCCGTGTATTACTGATATCTTATGATGTTTCTTTTTCTGTGTGACTTATTTCAGTTAGAATCATCATACCTGAATCCACTCATTGTGCTGCTAAGGGCCTGATGACATAGATTTCATTGCTGAGTGATATTGCTTTGTAAGTAAATACCACAACTTCTTTATCCATTTTTCACTTTCTGCGATGTTGAACTTGTACTGTAAACGAGGTTCTTGTAAACAGAGGCGTCCCAAACTTTGGGGTGGCTGTGTCTTTTTGATTTTAATTTCCCTAAGCTATAGGACCATAAGTGGAAGTGCCCTAGGCTCTGTTGCTTTGTTTTTTAGATGTTTCAGGAAACACCATACACTTCTCCCGAGTGTCTGTTGGCAATTTACATCCCGCCCATCAGCATAACAAGGCTCCCAGTTCTCCATGGCCTGTCCTGCCTTTCTGGATTTTACACTTTTTTCAGATGGCCCTTTTGACCGGGGGGAAGTGAGACTTCATTGTAGTGCAGATTTCCTTTGCAAGCTTGCTTGGTTGGCCAAAAAGGGCGTATGCGTTTTTTCCTGAATATATTCAGGAAAAAACGCATACGCCCTTTTTGGCCAAGTGCATCATTGTGGACGTTCTGCCTCTTTTCCTATGCTTTCAATGCAATTCCAGTCTGCCTCCTGAAATCGGTTTCCTGCAATTCTGCCCCGCTTTCAAGTCCTCTTGGCAGCCTTACTTCAGTATATTTTTGGACGATAGCTGTCATTTATAACTCTGCAGGTTTGTGAATTACAGTGCCCCTGAGCTCCTTTCTTCAACTCGCTTTCTTTTGAGCTGGCCGCAACACCGCAGGATGGCTTCAGGCCCTAATCTGGTTCCGGCACGGCACGCTGAGCCTTTGGTTAATTCCTCTTTCTGGTGGGAAATGAGAGTTAAATTTGCCCGTTCAGACACCTCCAGCTAGTCTCTCATTGGTTCTCGCTATTCCTGTTCATCTTCCGCAGAAATTGCAAACTGGGCCAAACAGGAGGTTAAAGGGACTGACTCTCCAAGTCGGGAGGGTGTTAGTAAAGCGTCTGGAATGTTGTACCCGAGTACCAGGGTACGAAAACTGAGACATATTTGAACACGTCTCCCGATCACATGGTTGATCATACTCTAGGTTGCACATGCATGTTTTAGCTGAAGGAAGAATACCTTAAACCTGGGTAGTTGAAACCCGTGGAATGGGTACCATGCAATATGACTTCAAAGGGTCTTCATTTGCTCACCGAACCTCTCCAATCCTATCACTGCTGCGTTTATGCCCCTGTACACATGCTTGATTCTCTTTCGGAGACATAGCAATCCATAGGTTTTAAGATACTTACTAGTCAGGTACATTCTTAGGCATTTAATATGCGGTGTTGAGTCCATTTCGTTGAGCAAGGAGTAGCTCTTGTCTATTCCATATTTGGCTTAAGGAACTTTATCTGTGCTCATTTCAATCTCTGGTTTTATGCAGCACCCCAACTCACCTTTCCCCTTAAGCAAGCATAAGTTGGTTTTCTAAATTTGAGACCCTGTTCTGTTCTGTAATTCAGTTCCTGTGTAGCCAAGTTTACATTCCGTGTATTACTGATATCTTATGATGTTTCTTTTTCTGTGTGACTTATTTCAGTTAGAATCATCATACCTGAATCCACTCATTGTGCTGCTAAGGGCCTGATGACATAGATTTCATTGCTGAGTGATATTGCTTTGTAAGTAAATACCACAACTTCTTTATCCATTTTTCACTTTCTGCGATGTTGAACTTGTACTGTAAACGAGGTTCTTGTAAACAGAGGCGTCCCAAACTTTGGGGTGGCTGTGTCTTTTTGATTTTAATTTCCCTAAGCTATAGGACCATAAGTGGAAGTGCCCTAGGCTCTGTTGCTTTGTTTTTTAGATGTTTCAGGAAACACCATACACTTCTCCCGAGTGTCTGTTGGCAATTTACATCCCGCCCATCAGCATAACAAGGCTCCCAGTTCTCCATGGCCTGTCCGGCCTTTCTGGATTTTACACTTTTTTCAGATGGCCCTTTTGACCGGGGGGAAGTGAGACTTCATTGTAGTGCAGATTTCCTTTGCAAGCTTGCTTGGTTGGCCAAAAAGGGCGTATGCGTTTTTTCCTGAATATATTCAGGAAAAAACGCATACGCCCTTTTTGGCCAAGTGCATCATTGTGGACGTTCTGCCTCTTTTCCTATGCTTTCAATGCAATTTCAGTCTGCCTCCTGAAATCGGTTTCCTGCAATTCTGCCCCGCTTTCAAGTCCTCTTGGCAGCCTTACTTCAGTATATTTTTGGACGATAGCTGTCATTTATAACTCTGCAGGTTTGTGAATTACAGTGCCCCTGAGCTCCTTTCTTCAACTCGCTTTCTTTTGAGCTGGCCGCAACACCGCAGGATGGCTTCAGGCCCTAATCTGGTTCCGGCACGGCACGCTGAGCCTTTGGTTAATTCCTCTTCCTGGTGGGAAATGAGAGTTAAATTTGCCCGTCCAGACACCTCCAGCTAGTCTCTCATTGGTTCTCGCTATTCCTGTTCATCTTCCGCAGAAATTGCAAACTGGGCCAAACAGGAGGTTAAAGGGACTGACTCTCCAAGTCGGGAGGGTGTTAGTAAAGCGTCTGGAATGTTGCACCCGAGTACCAGGGTACGAAAACTGAGACATATTTGAACACGTCTCCCGATCACATGGTTGATCATACTCTAGGTTCCACATGCATGTTTTAGCTGAAGGAAGAATACCTTAAACCTGGGTAGTTGAAACCCGTGGAATGGGTACCATGCAATATGACTTCAAAGGGTCTTCATTTGCTCACCGAACCTCTCCAATCCTATCACTGCTGCGTTTATGCCCCTGTACACATGCTTGATTCTCTTTCGGAGACATAGCAATCCATAGGTTTTAAGATACTTACTAGTCTGGTACATTCTTAGGCATTTAATATGCGGTGTTGAGTCCATTTCGTTGAGCAGGAGGTAGCTCTTGTCTATTTCATATTTGGCTTAAGGAACTTTATCTGTGCTCATTTCAATCTCTGGTTTTATGCAGCACCCCAACTCACCTTTACCCTTAAGCAAGCATAAGTTGGTTTTCTAAATTTGAGACCCTGTTCTGTTCTGTAATTCAGTTCCTGTGTAGCCAAGTTTACATTCCGTGTATTACTGATATCTTATGATGGTTCTTTTTCTGTGTGACTTATTTCAGTTAGAATCATCATACCTGAATCCACTCATTGTGCTGCTAAGGGCCTGATGACATAGATTTCATTGCTGAGTGATATTGCTTTGTAAGTAAATACCACAACTTCTTTATCCATTTTTCACTTTCTGCGATGTTGAACTTGTACTGTAAACGAGGTTCTTGTAAACAGAGGCGTCCCAAACTTTGGGGTGGCTGTGTCTTTTTGATTTTAATTTCCCTAAGCTATAGGACCATAAGTGGAAGTGCCCTAGGCTCTGTTGCTTTGTTTTTTAGATGTTTCAGGAAACACCATACACTTCTCCCGAGTGTCTGTTGGCAATTTACATCCCACCCATCAGCATAACAAGGCTCCCAGTTCTCCATAGCCTGTCCTGCCTTTCTGGATTTTACACTTTTTTCAGATGGCCCTTTTGACCGGGGGGAAGTGAGACTTCATTGTAGTGCAGATTTCCTTTGCAAGCTTGCTTGGTTGGCCAAAAAGGGCGTGTGCGTTTTTTCCTGAATATATTCAGGAAAAAACGCATACGCCCTTTTTGGCCAAGTGCATCATTGTGGACGTTCTGCCTCTTTTCCTATGCTTTCAATGCAATTCCAGTCTACCTCCTGAAATCGGTTTCCTGCAATTCTGCCCCGCTTTCAAGTCCTCTTGGCAGCCTTACTTCAGTATATTTTTGGACGATAGCTGTCATTTATAACTCTGCAGGTTTGTGAATTACAGTGCCCCTGAGCTCCTTTCTTCAACTCGCTTTCTTTTGAGCTGGCCGCAACACCGCAGGATGGCTTCAGGCCCTAATCTGGTTCCGGCACGGCACGCTGAGCCTTTGGTTAATTCCTCTTCCTGGTGGGAAATGAGAGTTAAATTTGCCCGTCCAGACACCTCCAGCTAGTCTCTCATTGGTTCTCGCTATTCCTGTTCATCTTCCGCAGAAATTGCAAACTGGGCCAAACAGGAGGTTAAAGGGACTGACTCTCCAAGTCGAGAGGGTGTTAGTAAAGCGTCTGGAATGTTGCACCCGAGTACCAGGGTACGAAAACTGAGACATATTTGAACACGTCTCCCGATCACATGGTTGATCATACTCTAGGTTCCACATGCATGTTTTAGCTGAAGGAAGAATACCTTAAACCTGGGTAGTTGAAACCCGTGGAATGGGTACCATGCAATATGACTTCAAAGGGTCTTCATTTGCTCACCGAACCTCTCCAATCCTATCACTGCTGCGTTTATGCCCCTGTACACATGCTTGATTCTCTTTCGGAGACATAGCAATCCATAGGTTTTAAGATACTTACTAGTCAGGTACATTCTTAGGCGTTTAATATGCGGTGTTGAGTCCATTTCGTTGAGCAAGGAGTAGCTCTTGTCTATTCCATATTTGGCTTAAGGAACTTTATCTGTGCTCATTTCAATCTCTGGTTTTATGCAGCACCCCAACTCACCTTTCCCCTTAAGCAAGCATAAGTTGGTTTTCTAAATTTGAGACCCTGTTCTGTTCTGTAATTCAGTTCCTGTGTAGCCAAGTTTACATTCCGTGTATTACTGATATCTTATGATGTTTCTTTTTCTGTGTGACTTATTTCAGTTAGAATCATCATACCTGAATCCACTCATTGTGCTGCTAAGGGCCTGATGACATAGATTTCATTGCTGAGTGATATTGCTTTGTAAGTAAATACCACAACTTCTTTATCCATTTTTCACTTTCTGCGATGTTGAACTTGTACTGTAAACGAGGTTCTTGTAAACAGAGGCGTCCCAAACTTTGGGGTGGCTGTGTCTTTTTGATTTTAATTTCCCTAAGCTATAGGACCATAAGTGGAAGTGCCCTAGGCTCTGTTGCTTTGTTTTTTAGATGTTTCAGGAAACACCATACACTTCTCCCGAGTGTCTGTTGGCAATTTACATCCCGCCCATCAGCATAACAAGGCTCCCAGTTCTCCATGGCCTGTCCTGCCTTTCTGGATTTTACACTTTTTTCAGATGGCCCTTTTGACCGGGGGGAAGTGAGACTTCATTGTAGTGCAGATTTCCTTTGCAAGCTTGCTTGGTTGGCCAAAAAGGGCGTATGCGTTTTTTCCTGAATATATTCAGGAAAAAACGCATACGCCCTTTTTGGCCAAGTGCATCATTGTGGACGTTCTGCCTCTTTTCCTATGCTTTCAATGCAATTCCAGTCTACCTCCTGAAATCGGTTTCCTGCAATTCTGCCCCGCTTTCAAGTCCTCTTGGCAGCCTTACTTCAGTATATTTTTGGACGATAGCTGTCATTTATAACTCTGCAGGTTTGTGAATTACAGTGCCCCTGAGCTCCTTTCTTCAACTCGCTTTCTTGTGACCTGGCCGCAACACCGCAGGATGGCTTCAGGCCCTAATCTGGTTCCGGCACGGCACGCTGAGCCTTTGGTTAATTCCTCTTCCTGGTGGGAAATGAGAGTTAAATTTGCCCGTCCAGACACCTCCAGCTAGTCTCTCATTGGTTCTCGCTATTCCTGTTCATCTTCCGCAGAAATTGCAAACTGGGCCAAACAGGAGGTTAAAGGGACTGACTCTCCAAGTCGGGAGGGTGTTAGTAAAGCGTCTGGAATGTTGCACCCGAGTACCAGGGTACGAAAACTGAGACATATTTGAACACGTCTCCCGATCACATGGTTGATCATACTCTAGGTTCCACATGCATGTTTTAGCTGAAGGAAGAATACCTTAAACCTGGGTAGTTGAAACCCGTGGAATGGGTACCATGCAATATGACTTCAAAGGGTCTTCATTTGCTCACCGAACCTCTCCAATCCTATCACTGCTGCGTTTATGCCCCTGTACACATGCTTGATTCTCTTTCGGAGACATAGCAATCCATAGGTTTTAAGATACTTACTAGTCAGGTACATTCTTAGGCGTTTAATATGCGGTGTTGAGTCCATTTCGTTGAGCAAGGAGTAGCTCTTGTCTATTCCATATTTGGCTTAAGGAACTTTATCTGTGCTCATTTCAATTTCTGGTTTTATGCAGCACCCCAACTCACCTTTACCCTTAAGAAAGCATAAGTTGGTTTTCCAAATTTGAGACCCTGTTCTGTTCTGTAATTCAGTTCCTGTGTAGCCAAGTTTACATTCCGTGTATTACTGATATCTTATGATGTTTCTTTTTCTGTGTGACTTATTTCAGTTAGAATCATCATACCTGAATCCACTCATTGTGCTGCGAAGGGCCTGATGACATAGATTTCATTGCTGAGTGATATTGCTTTGTAAGTAAATACCACAACTTCTTTATCCATTTTTCACTTTCTGCGATGTTGAACTTGTACTGTAAACGCGGTTCTTGTAAACAGAGGCGTCCCAAACTTTGGGGTGGCTGTGTCTTTTTGATTTTAATTTCCCTAAGCTATAGGACCATAAGTGGAAGTGCCCTAGGCTCTGTTGCTTTGTTTTTTAGATGTTTCAGGAAACACCATACACTTCTCCCGAGTGTCTGTTGGCAATTTACATCCCGCCCATCAGCATAACAAGGCTCCCAGTTCTCCATGGCCTGTCCTGCCTTTCTGGATTTTACACTTTTTTCAGATGGCCCTTTTGACCGGGGGGAAGTGAGACTTCATTGTAGTGCAGATTTCCTTTGCAAGCTTGCTTGGTTGGCCAAAAAGGGCGTATGCGTTTTTTCCTGAATATATTCAGGAAAAAACGCATACGCCCTTTTTGGCCAAGTGCATCATTGTGGACGTTCTGCCTCTTTTCCTATGCTTTCAATGCAATTCCAGTCTACCTCCTGAAATCGGTTTCCTGCAATTCTGCCCCGCTTTCAAGTCCTCTTGGCAGCCTTACTTCAGTATATTTTTGGACGATAGCTGTCATTTATAACTCTGCAGGTTTGTGAATTACAGTGCCCCTGAGCTCCTTTCTTCAACTCGCTTTCTTTTGAGCTGGCCGCAACACCGCAGGATGGCTTCAGGCCCTAATCTGGTTCCGGCACGGCACGCTGAGCCTTTGGTTAATTCCTCTTCCTGGTGGGAAATGAGAGTTAAATTTGCCCGTCCAGACACCTCCAGCTAGTCTCTCATTGGTTCTCGCTATTCCTGTTCATCTTCCGCAGAAATTGCAAACTGGGCCAAACAGGAGGTTAAAGGGACTGACTCTCCAAGTCGGGAGGGTGTTAGTAAAGCGTCTGGAATGTTGCACCCGAGTACCAGGGTACGAAAACTGAGACATATTTGAACACATCTCCCGATCACATGGTTGATCATACTCTAGGTTCCACATGCATGTTTTAGCTGAAGGAAGAATACCTTAAACCTGGGTAGTTGAAACCCGTGGAATGGGTACCATGCAATATGACTTCAAAGGGTCTTCATTTGCTCACCGAACCTCTCCAATCCTATCACTGCTGCGTTTATGCCCCTGTACACATGCTTGATTCTCTTTCGGAGACATAGCAATCCATAGGTTTTAAGATACTTACTAGTCAGGTACATTCTTAGGCATTTAATATGCGGTGTTGAGTCCATTTCGTTGAGCAAGGAGTAGCTCTTGTCTATTCCATATTTGGCTTAAGGAACTTTATCTGTGCTCATTTCAATCTCTGGTTTTATGCAGCACCCCAACTCACCTTTCCCCTTAAGCAAGCATAAGTTGGTTTTCTAAATTTGAGACCCTGTTCTGTTCTGTAATTCAGTTCCTGTGTAGCCAAGTTTACATTCCGTGTATTACTGATATCTTATGATGTTTCTTTTTCTGTGTGACTTATTTCAGTTAGAATCATCATACCTGAATCCACTCATTGTGCTGCTAAGGGCCTGATGACATAGATTTCATTGCTGAGTGATATTGCTTTGTAAGTAAATACCACAACTTCTTTATCCATTTTTCACTTTCTGCGATGTTGAACTTGTACTGTAAACGAGGTTCTTGTAAACAGAGGCGTCCCAAACTTTGGGGTGGCTGTGTCTTTTTGATTTTAATTTCCCTAAGCTATAGGACCATAAGTGGAAGTGCCCTAGGCTCTGTTGCTTTGTTTTTTAGATGTTTCAGGAAACACCATACACTTCTCCCGAGTGTCTGTTGGCAATTTACATCCCGCCCATCAGCATAACAAGGCTCCCAGTTCTCCATGGCCTGTCCTGCCTTTCTGGATTTTACACTTTTTTCAGATGGCCCTTTTGACCGGGGGGAAGTGAGACTTCATTGTAGTGCAGATTTCCTTTGCAAGCTTGCTTGGTTGGCCAAAAAGGGCGTATGCGTTTTTTCCTGAATATATTCAGGAAAAAACGCATACGCCCTTTTTGGCCAAGTGCATCATTGTGGACGTTCTGCCTCTTTTCCTATGCTTTCAATGCAATTCCAGTCTACCTCCTGAAATCGGTTTCCTGCAATTCTGCCCCACTTTCAAGTCCTCTTGGCAGCCTTACTTCAGTATATTTTTGGACGATAGCTGTCATTTATAACTCTGCAGGTTTGTGAATTACAGTGCCCCTGAGCTCCTTTCTTCAACTCGCTTTCTTTTGAGCTGGCCGCAACACCGCAGGATGGCTTCAGGCCCTAATCTGGTTCCGGCACGGCACGCTGAGCCTTTGGTTAATTCCTCTTCCTGGTGGGAAATGAGAGTTAAATTTGCCCGTCCAGACACCTTCCAGCTAGTCTCTCATTGGTTCTCGCTATTCCTGTTCATCTTCCGCAGAAATTGCAAACTGGGCCAAACAGGAGGTTAAAGGGACTGACTCTCCAAGTCGGGAGGGTGTTAGTAAAGCGTCTGGAATGTTGCACCCGAGTACCAGGGTACGAAAACTGAGACATATTTGAACACGTCTCCCGATCACATGGTTGATCATACTCTAGGTTCCACATGCATGTTTTAGCTGAAGGAAGAATACCTTAAACCTGGGTAGTTGAAACCCGTGGAATGGGTACCATGCAATATGACTTCAAAGGGTCTTCATTTGCTCACCGAACCTCTCCAATCCTATCACTGCTGCGTTTATGCCCCTGTACACATGCTTGATTCTCTTTCGGAGACATAGCAATCCATAGGTTTTAAGATACTTACTAGTCAGGTACATTCTTAGGCATTTAATATGCGGTGTTGAGTCCATTTCGTTGAGCAAGGAGTAGCTCTTGTCTATTCCATATTTGGCTTAAGGAACTTTATCTGTGCTCATTTCAATCTCTGGTTTTATGCAGCACCCCAACTCACCTTTCCCCTTAAGCAAGCATAAGTTGGTTTTCTAAATTTGAGACCCTGTTCTGTTCTGTAATTCAGTTCCTGTGAAGCCAAGTTTACATTCCGTGTATTACTGATATCTTATGATGGTTCTTTTTCTGTGTGACTTATTTCAGTTAGAATCATCATACCTGAATCCACTCATTGTGCTGCTAAGGGCCTGATGACATAGATTTCATTGCTGAGTGATATTGCTTTGTAAGTAAATACCACAACTTCTTTATCCATTTTTCACTTTCTGCGATGTTGAACTTGTACTGTAAACGAGGTTCTTGTAAACAGAGGCGTCCCAAACTTTGGGGTGGCTGTGTCTTTTTGATTTTAATTTCCCTAAGCTATAGGACCATAAGTGGAAGTGCCCTAGGCTCTGTTGCTTTGTTTTTTAGATGTTTCAGGAAACACCATACACTTCTCCCGAGTGTCTGTTGGCAATTTACATCCCGCCCATCAGCATAACAAGGCTCCCAGTTCTCCATGGCCTGTCCTGCCTTTCTGGATTTTACACTTTTTTCAGATGGCCCTTTTGACCGGGGGGAAGTGAGACTTCATTGTAGTGCAGATTTCCTTTGCAAGCTTGCTTGGTTGGCCAAAAAGGGCGTATGCGTTTTTTCCTGAATATATTCAGGAAAAAACGCATACGCCCTTTTTGGCCAAGTGCATCATTGTGGACGTTCTGCCTCTTTTCCTATGCTTTCAATGCAATTCCAGTCTACCTCCTGAAATCGGTTTCCTGCAATTCTGCCCCGCTTTCAAGTCCTCTTGGCAGCCTTACTTCAGTATATTTTTGGACGATAGCTGTCATTTATAACTCTGCAGGTTTGTGAATTACAGTGCCCCTGAGCTCCTTTCTTCAACTCGCTTTCTTTTGAGCTGGCCGCAACACCGCAGGATGGCTTCAGGCCCTAATCTGGTTCCGGCACGGCACGCTGAGCCTTTGGTTAATTCCTCTTCCTGGTGGGAAATGAGAGTTAAATTTGCCCGTCCAGACACCTTCCAGCTAGTCTCTCATTGGTTCTCGCTATTCCTGTTCATCTTCCGCAGAAATTGCAAACTGGGCCAAACAGGAGGTTAAAGGGACTGACTCTCCAAGTCGGGAGGGTGTTAGTAAAGCGTCTGGAATGTTGCACCCGAGTACCAGGGTACGAAAACTGAGACATATTTGAACACGTCTCCCGATCACATGGTTGATCATACTCTAGGTTCCACATGCATGTTTTAGCTGAAGGAAGAATACCTTAAACCTGGGTAGTTGAAACCCGTGGAATGGGTACCATGCAATATGACTTCAAAGGGTCTTCATTTGCTCACCGAACCTCTCCAATCCTATCACTGCTGCGTTTATGCCCCTGTACACATGCTTGATTCTCTTTCGGAGACATAGCAATCCATAGGTTTTAAGATACTTACTAGTCAGGTACATTCTTAGGCATTTAATATGCGGTGTTGAGTCCATTTCGTTGAGCAAGGAGTAGCTCTTGTCTATTCCATATTTGGCTTAAGGAACTTTATCTGTGCTCATTTCAATCTCTGGTTTTATGCAGCACCCCAACTCACCTTTCCCCTTAAGCAAGCATAAGTTGGTTTTCTAAATTTGAGACCCTGTTCTGCTCTGTAATTCAGTTCCTGTGTAGCCAAGTTTACATTCCGTGTATTACTGATATCTTATGATGTTTCTTTTTCTGTGTGACTTATTTCAGTTAGAATCATCATACCTGAATCCACTCATTGTGCTGCTAAGGGCCTGATGACATAGATTTCATTGCTGAGTGATATTGCTTTGTAAGTAAATACCACAACTTCTTTATCCATTTTTCACTTTCTGCGATGTTGAACTTGTACTGTAAACGAGGTTCTTGTAAACAGAGGCGTCCCAAACTTTGGGGTGGCTGTGTCTTTTTGATTTTAATTTCCCTAAGCTATAGGACCATAAGTGGAAGTGCCCTAGGCTCTGTTGCTTTGTTTTTTAGATGTTTCAGGAAACACCATACACTTCTCCCGAGTGTCTGTTGGCAATTTACATCCCGCCCATCAGCATAACAAGGCTCCCAGTTCTCCATGGCCTGTCCTGCCTTTCTGGATTTTACACTTTTTTCAGATGGCCCTTTTGACCGGGGGGAAGTGAGACTTCATTGTAGTGCAGATTTCCTTTGCAAGCTTGCTTGGTTGGCCAAAAAGGGCGTATGCGTTTTTTCCTGAATATATTCAGGAAAAAACGCATACGCCCTTTTTGGCCAAGTGCATCATTGTGGACGTTCTGCCTCTTTTCCTATGCTTTCAATGCAATTCCAGTCTACCTCCTGAAATCGGTTTCCTGCAATTCTGCCCCGCTTTCAAGTCCTCTTGGCAGCCTTACTTCAGTATATTTTTGGACGATAGCTGTCATTTATAACTCTGCAGGTTTGTGAATTACAGTGCCCCTGAGCTCCTTTCTTCAACTCGCTTTCTTTTGAGCTGGCCGCAACACCGCAGGATGGCTTCAGGCCCTAATCTGGTTCCGGCACGGCACGCTGAGCCTTTGGTTAATTCCTCTTCCTGGTGGGAAATGAGAGTTAAATTTGCCCGTCCAGACACCTTCCAGCTAGTCTCTCATTGGTTCTCGCTATTCCTGTTCATCTTCCGCAGAAATTGCAAACTGGGCCAAACAGGAGGTTAAAGGGACTGACTCTCCAAGTCGGGAGGGTGTTAGTAAAGCGTCTGGAATGTTGCACCCGAGTACCAGGGTACGAAAACTGAGACATATTTGAACACGTCTCCCGATCACATGGTTGATCATACTCTAGGTTCCACATGCATGTTTTAGCTGAAGGAAGAATACCTTAAACCTGGGTAGTTGAAACCCGTGGAATGGGTACCATGCAATATGACTTCAAAGGGTCTTCATTTGCTCACCGAACCTCTCCAATCCTATCACTGCTGCGTTTATGCCCCTGTACACATGCTTGATTCTCTTTCGGAGACATAGCAATCCATAGGTTTTAAGATACTTACTAGTCAGGTACATTCTTAGGCATTTAATATGCGGTGTTGAGTCCATTTCGTTGAGCAAGGAGTAGCTCTTGTCTATTCCATATTTGGCTTAAGGAACTTTATCTGTGCTCATTTCAATCTCTGGTTTTATGCAGCACCCCAACTCACCTTTCCCCTTAAGCAAGCATAAGTTGGTTTTCTAAATTTGAGACCCTGTTCTGTTCTGTAATTCAGTTCCTGTGTAGCCAAGTTTACATTCCGTGTATTACTGATATCTTATGATGTTTCTTTTTCTGTGTGACTTATTTCAGTTAGAATCATCATACCTGAATCCACTCATTGTGCTGCTAAGGGCCTGATGACATAGATTTCATTGCTGAGTGATATTGCTTTGTAAGTAAATACCACAACTTCTTTATCCATTTTTCACTTTCTGCGATGTTGAACTTGTACTGTAAACGAGGTTCTTGTAAACAGAGGCGTCCCAAACTTTGGGGTGGCTGTGTCTTTTTGATTTTAATTTCCCTAAGCTATAGGACCATAAGTGGAAGTGCCCTAGGCTCTGTTGCTTTGTTTTTTAGATGTTTCAGGAAACACCATACACTTCTCCCGAGTGTCTGTTGGCAATTTACATCCCGCCCATCAGCATAACAAGGCTCCCAGTTCTCCATGGCCTGTCCTGCCTTTCTGGATTTTACACTTTTTTCAGATGGCCCTTTTGACCGGGGGGAAGTGAGACTTCATTGTAGTGCAGATTTCCTTTGCAAGCTTGCTTGGTTGGCCAAAAAGGGCGTATGCGTTTTTTCCTGAATATATTCAGGAAAAAACGCATACGCCCTTTTTGGCCAAGTGCATCATTGTGGACGTTCTGCCTCTTTTCCTATGCTTTCAATGCAATTCCAGTCTACCTCCTGAAATCGGTTTCCTGCAATTCTGCCCCGCTTTCAAGTCCTCTTGGCAGCCTTACTTCAGTATATTTTTGGACGATAGCTGTCATTTATAACTCTGCAGGTTTGTGAATTACAGTGCCCCTGAGCTCCTTTCTTCAACTCGCTTTCTTTTGAGCTGGCCGCAACACCGCAGGATGGCTTCAGGCCCTAATCTGGTTCCGGCACGGCACGCTGAGCCTTTGGTTAATTCCTCTTCCTGGTGGGAAATGAGAGTTAAATTTGCCCGTCCAGACACCTTCCAGCTAGTCTCTCATTGGTTCTCGCTATTCCTGTTCATCTTCCGCAGAAATTGCAAACTGGGCCAAACAGGAGGTTAAAGGGACTGACTCTCCAAGTCGGGAGGGTGTTAGTAAAGCGTCTGGAATGTTGCACCCGAGTACCAGGGTACGAAAACTGAGACATATTTGAACACGTCTCCCGATCACATGGTTGATCATACTCTAGGTTCCACATGCATGTTTTAGCTGAAGGAAGAATACCTTAAACCTGGGTAGTTGAAACCCGTGGAATGGGTACCATGCAATATGACTTCAAAGGGTCTTCATTTGCTCACCGAACCTCTCCAATCCTATCACTGCTGCGTTTATGCCCCTGTACACATGCTTGATTCTCTTTCGGAGACATAGCAATCCATAGGTTTTAAGATACTTACTAGTCAGGTACATTCTTAGGCATTTAATATGCGGTGTTGAGTCCATTTCGTTGAGCAAGGAGTAGCTCTTGTCTATTCCATATTTGGCTTAAGGAACTTTATCTGTGCTCATTTCAATCTCTGGTTTTATGCAGCACCCCAACTCACCTTTCCCCTTAAGCAAGCATAAGTTGGTTTTCTAAATTTGAGACCCTGTTCTGTTCTGTAATTCAGTTCCTGTGTAGCCAAGTTTACATTCCGTGTATTACTGATATCTTATGATGTTTCTTTTTCTGTGTGACTTATTTCAGTTAGAATCATCATACCTGAATCCACTCATTGTGCTGCTAAGGGCCTGATGACATAGATTTCATTGCTGAGTGATATTGCTTTGTAAGTAAATACCACAACTTCTTTATCCATTTTTCACTTTCTGCGATGTTGAACTTGTACTGTAAACGAGGTTCTTGTAAACAGAGGCGTCCCAAACTTTGGGGTGGCTGTGTCTTTTTGATTTTAATTTCCCTAAGCTATAGGACCATAAGTGGAAGTGCCCTAGGCTCTGTTGCTTTGTTTTTTAGATGTTTCAGGAAACACCATACACTTCTCCCGAGTGTCTGTTGGCAATTTACATCCCGCCCATCAGCATAACAAGGCTCCCAGTTCTCCATGGCCTGTCCTGCCTTTCTGGATTTTACACTTTTTTCAGATGGCCCTTTTGACCGGGGGGAAGTGAGACTTCATTGTAGTGCAGATTTCCTTTGCAAGCTTGCTTGGTTGGCCAAAAAGGGCGTATGCGTTTTTTCCTGAATATATTCAGGAAAAAACGCATACGCCCTTTTTGGCCAAGTGCATCATTGTGGACGTTCTGCCTCTTTTCCTATGCTTTCAATGCAATTCCAGTCTACCTCCTGAAATCGGTTTCCTGCAATTCTGCCCCGCTTTCAAGTCCTCTTGGCAGCCTTACTTCAGTATATTTTTGGACGATAGCTGTCATTTATAACTCTGCAGGTTTGTGAATTACAGTGCCCCTGAGCTCCTTTCTTCAACTCGCTTTCTTGTGACCTGGCCGCAACACCGCAGGATGGCTTCAGGCCCTAATCTGGTTCCGGCACGGCACGCTGAGCCTTTGGTTAATTCCTCTTCCTGGTGGGAAATGAGAGTTAAATTTGCCCGTCCAGACACCTCCAGCTAGTCTCTCATTGGTTCTCGCTATTCCTGTTCATCTTCCGCAGAAATTGCAAACTGGGCCAAACAGGAGGTTAAAGGGACTGACTCTCCAAGTCGGGAGGGTGTTAGTAAAGCGTCTGGAATGTTGCACCCGAGTACCAGGGTACGAAAACTGAGACATATTTGAACACGTCTCCCGATCACATGGTTGATCATACTCTAGGTTCCACATGCATGTTTTAGCTGAAGGAAGAATACCTTAAACCTGGGTAGTTGAAACCCGTGGAATGGGTACCATGCAATATGACTTCAAAGGGTCTTCATTTGCTCACCGAACCTCTCCAATCCTATCACTGCTGCGTTTATGCCCCTGTACACATGCTTGATTCTCTTTCGGAGACATAGCAATCCATAGGTTTTAAGATACTTACTAGTCAGGTACATTCTTAGGCATTTAATATGCGGTGTTGAGTCCATTTCATTGAGCAAGGAGTAGCTCTTGTCTATTCCATATTTGGCTTAAGGAACTTTATCTGTGCTCATTTCAATCTCTGGTTTTATGCAGCACCCCAACTCACCTTTACCCTTAAGCAAGCATAAGTTGGTTTTCTAAATTTGAGACCCTGTTCTGTTCTGTAATTCAGTTCCTGTGTAGCCAAGTTTACATTCCGTGTATTACTGATATCTTATGATGTTTCTTTTTCTTTGTGACTTATTTCAGTTAGAATCATCATACCTGAATCCACTCATTGTGCTGCTAAGGGCCTGATGACATAGATTTCATTGCTGAGTGATATTGCTTTGTAAGTAAATACCACAACTTCTTTATCCATTTTTCACTTTCTGCGATGTTGAACTTGTACTGTAAACGAGGTTCTTGTAAACAGAGGCGTCCCAATGTTTGGGGTGGCTGTGTCTTTTTGATTTTAATTTCCCTAAGCTATAGGACCATAAGTGGAAGTGCCCTAGGCTCTGTTGCTTTGTTTTTTAGATGTTTCAGGAAACACCATACACTTCTCCCGAGTGTCTGTTGGCAATTTACATCCCACCCATCAGCATAACAAGGCTCCCAGTTCTCCATGGCCTGTCCTGCCTTTCTGGATTTTACACTTTTTTCAGATGGCCCTTTTGACCGGGGGGAAGTGAGACTTCATTGTAGTGCAGATTTCCTTTGCAAGCTTGCTTGGTTGGCCAAAAAGGGCGTGTGCGTTTTTTCCTGAATATATTCAGGAAAAAACGCATACGCCCTTTTTGGCCAAGTGCATCATTGTGGACGTTCTGCCTCTTTTCCTATGCTTTCAATGCAATTCCAGTCTACCTCCTGAAATCGGTTTCCTGCAATTCTGCCCCGCTTTCAAGTCCTCTTGGCAGCCTTACTTCAGTATATTTTTGGACGATAGCTGTCATTTATAACTCTGCAGGTTTGTGAATTACAGTGCCCCTGAGCTCCTTTCTTCAACTCGCTTTCTTTTGAGCTGGCCGCAACACCGCAGGATGGCTTCAGGCCCTAATCTGGTTCCGGCACGGCACGCTGAGCCTTTGGTTAATTCCTCTTCCTGGTGGGAAATGAGAGTTAAATTTGCCCGTCCAGACACCTCCAGCTAGTCTCTCATTGGTTCTCGCTATTCCTGTTCATCTTCCGCAGAAATTGCAAACTGGGCCAAACAGGAGGTTAAAGGGACTGACTCTCCAAGTCGGGAGGGTGTTAGTAAAGCGTCTGGAATGTTGCACCCGAGTACCAGGGTACGAAAACTGAGACATATTTGAACACGTCTCCCGATCACATGGTTGATCATACTCTAGGTTCCACATGCATGTTTTAGCTGAAGGAAGAATACCTTAAACCTGGGTAGTTGAAACCCGTGGAATGGGTACCATGCAATATGACTTCAAAGGGTCTTCATTTGCTCACCGAACCTCTCCAATCCTATCACTGCTGCGTTTATGCCCCTGTACACATGCTTGATTCTCTTTCGGAGACATAGCAATCCATAGGTTTTAAGATACTTACTAGTCAGGTACATTCTTAGGCATTTAATATGCGGTGTTGAGTCCATTTCGTTGAGCAAGGAGTAGCTCTTGTCTATTCCATATTTGGCTTAAGGAACTTTATCTGTGCTCATTTCAATCTCTGGTTTTATGCAGCACCCCAACTCACCTTTCCCCTTAAGCAAGCATAAGTTGGTTTTCTAAATTTGAGACCCTGTTCTGTTCTGTAATTCAGTTCCTGTGTAGCCAAGTTTACATTCCGTGTATTACTGATATCTTATGATGTTTCTTTTTCTTTGTGACTTATTTCAGTTAGAATCATCATACCTGAATCCACTCATTGTGCTGCTAAGGGCCTGATGACATAGATTTCATTGCTGAGTGATATTGCTTTGTAAGTAAATACCACAACTTCTTTATCCATTTTTCACTTTCTGCGATGTTGAACTTGTACTGTAAACGAGGTTCTTGTAAACAGAGGCGTCCCAAACTTTGGGGTGGCTGTGTCTTTTTGATTTTAATTTCCCTAAGCTATAGGACCATAAGTGGAAGTGCCCTAGGCTCTGTTGCTTTGTTTTTTAGATGTTTCAGGAAACACCATACACTTCTCCCGAGTGTCTGTTGGCAATTTACATCCCGCCCATCAGCATAACAAGGCTCCCAGTTCTCCATGGCCTGTCCTGCCTTTCTGGATTTTACACTTTTTTCAGATGGCCCTTTTGACCGGGGGGAAGTGAGACTTCATTGTAGTGCAGATTTCCTTTGCAAGCTTGCTTGGTTGGCCAAAAAGGGCGTATGCGTTTTTTCCTGAATATATTCAGGAAAAAACGCATACGCCCTTTTTGGCCAAGTGCATCATTGTGGACGTTCTGCCTCTTTTCCTATGCTTTCAATGCAATTCCAGTCTACCTCCTGAAATCGGTTTCCTGCAATTCTGCCCCGCTTTCAAGTCCTCTTGGCAGCCTTACTTCAGTATATTTTTGGACGATAGCTGTCATTTATAACTCTGCAGGTTTGTGAATTACAGTGCCCCTGAGCTCCTTTCTTCAACTCGCTTTCTTTTGAGCTGGCCGCAACACCGCAGGATGGCTTCAGGCCCTAATCTGGTTCCGGCACGGCACGCTGAGCCTTTGGTTAATTCCTCTTCCTGGTGGGAAATGAGAGTTAAATTTGCCCGTCCAGACACCTCCAGCTAGTCTCTCATTGGTTCTCGCTATTCCTGTTCATCTTCCGCAGAAATTGCAAACTGGGCCAAACAGGAGGTTAAAGGGACTGACTCTCCAAGTCGGGAGGGTGTTAGTAAAGCGTCTGGAATGTTGCACCCGAGTACCAGGGTACGAAAACTGAGACATATTTGAACACGTCTCCCGATCACATGGTTGATCATACTCTAGGTTCCACATGCATGTTTTAGCTGAAGGAAGAATACCTTAAACCTGGGTAGTTGAAACCCGTGGAATGGGTACCATGCAATATGACTTCAAAGGGTCTTCATTTGCTCACCGAACCTCTCCAATCCTATCACTGCTGCGTTTATGCCCCTGTACACATGCTTGATT